>NC_080057.1:92920-147920 GCF_026212465.1 Amaranthus tricolor | reverse complement strand
TCTTTAAGTATATTCCTACGTCTTCAAACTTAAATATATACCTCTTATTAAATGTATATCAAATATGATTTTAAATTGACTTAAACAATTAAATGTAATTACTTAATTTATTTGTTTAATCAATATGTGTTTTGAATTATCATCATTCAAGAGAATTAAGTAAATTCACTTACTTTCCAAATACAACTTAATATAGTAGGGTATTAAGGTTCGTATCCACAGAGAGATGGGGTTTGAGAAGGTTTAGTATGATATGTGCTTTAGCAGATGAAATTGAAAACAATCAATAACACAAAGCAAAGGGGGGTTTTGCTTTGTTTTTCTGAAATAAAATAACTTGAATGAACTAAGGGAAATCTATAACAATGGTGTTTTCTAAAAATAAATGGAAAGGATATCTTGAGTTAAGTTGATTGTATACTTCTTGTTCCTCATTGATCATTGAATACTTTACTTAAGAAATTCACTTTTGACTACCTATTGTGAAGATGATTATACTTCTATTCTCCTTAAGTGTAGCTAAACATCAAAATCAGTTTGAATGTAAAGCTCTTACTATTAGTTAATTCACTCCAATCAGGGAATAAATTCAATCCAACAATAGCTTTAAGAAAAGAGAATCAATAGGTTTGCTAAAACTATTCAAGCAAATAGTTTTCAATCAAAATGAAAAGTTCACTTAGATTCTAATCATTCATAATCTGCATTCACAATTAGAACTAGTTGCTACAATTAACCCAAGCACAAAACTAACTGATTTTACAAATAGATTTAGCATGAATGAATATTGCAATAACAAGAACAATAGTTGATTTCCAATTCAAACAACATTCATAAGATTATAATAAGAACTATTCAATAATCAAAAGCATATTAAGTAGAGGAATTCTTACAATGAGTAATTAGAAGTTTCCAATCAACCTTCCTCAAGAAATGAAAATTTAAGCTTGAAGCTCCATAACCATGGAAAAATATAAATGAAGAAGAAGAAATATTTAAATGAAAAATTACAAGATGATCCCATTCCTAAGCTTTCTTGCCTATTTATAAAGATTTGATGAAACTTCTTGCCATTGGATTTGCTCATCATTCCTCTTTGCAAGTCGCCTCCCAAACCCCTCTAAGCATCCAATTGAAAATGAAAGCCGAAATGGGAAAAGTGAAATAGCCGCCCAGCCTACAGACTGAACTCCGCACACCGTGTAAAACTCCGCGTGCCGCGCACGCGCGAGCCGCGTAAAACTCTGCGGGCCGCGCATCTCAGTCTGATCCGATTCTTTACTTGCTTCTTCTTCTTTGCTTGAAATGATATATTTACATAATGACCTTCTTAATAAGACTAGGATTATCATCTTTGAGAATTACATCAATAAAACTATTCTATAAAGTAATTTCTCTAATTATTATATAGTTAAATCTAAATTTTACTTAATAAAATCGAAATTGAACTAGAAAAATACACAAAACAAAGTATTATTAATATGACAATTGTTTACGATTCTATCCAATTAAACACAATAATATATACCAAAAAGTGTTGTGTGCTAACTTTCGTGCAAAACAAAAGTAATCCCAAAAGAATTTATCAACCAAAAGAATTTTACGCTTCAAAAAGAAATGGCAATCTCATGAAAAACATACAAAGAATCCTTGAAATACTTGTGCCTAGTTATTTCTTCCTTCTTGCACGAATAGAGAGCTTCAGCACGTACTTGAACTAGAGATGTTGGTATTCTTTCTTCCTCTCTTTTCTATTATCTCTCAATTTTTTTTTGTTGATAACTGAAACAGCCCAAACCAGCGTAAACAATATAATAATATTGTCTACAAAGCACAGCGGAAGACTTATAGAAGTCTGGGCTAAATCCGACCTGTGGCTCGATAGCCACAGCAACCAATATCAGAGTATTTAAAAACTTTACAAAACTGTAATACAATTACTTACAACCCAGTTATAAACTAAATTAATACATTATAAAATATCTATTTTTTTTATTTTAAGAGACATGATTTGTCAAAATGTCATTATAAGTTAACCTTCCGAAAACGATGTCCTCGCTATCGCAACACATGACACATAAATGAACAGCACATCAGTCTGCACTAAAGATGGCAACCTGAAAGTGGATCTACCTCCTGTAAGAGATAGACCCTATAAAAAAAACTGTCAACAATTGCATTGTTGAGTATCCAACAAACTACTACATTTGTATACAAGTCATTAACAAACATTTCCAAATCAAATTCCTTGTTCACTTGGTAATCATTTATAAACATTATTTTATCCAAATCAAAACTCTTTTAAAAGACCGTTTGGTATCGACATAAATACGGCGATGAACCTTTAGTTCATAACGAATCAAAACACGGCTATAACTTTACAAGTTAATAGCGTAAATCAAAATGCGGCTATTACTTTACAAGTCAATAGCGAAACAATACGCCAAATGACAAATAAGATATCATTTGCAAAACAAACAAAACTTTATGTACCAAACGTATTTATTCAAAACTCTTATTTAATCAATAATTTAACAACACTTAAAACGTGGGAATATATGGACCGTCAGGAAGTAGGCTTGATCTAAATCCTGAGAACACGGGTAATCGTCATCACCGAAAATACGGTTCTTGCAAGAACGAAACGGGATCGGGGGCTCGAGACCGATCCGAATAACCATTACCTATTATCAAGCTATAGGATTTCACAATAATCAGGATATAAATATTCGTTGCCAATTCCCAAAAAAGGACATTTTTCAATGCCGAACATTTCAATATAAAACAAAACAATAATTCAATTGATTTTCTCTGAAATCAACAATCATACCTCATTTTCATAATACAATATTTCAAGATTCGTATTTTATAAGTTAGTAACATACAAAACATGCTTTTGTAATCTCTTTAAATGAATACAATATTTAAAAGCTCATATATAAAAACATATGCACATTCAAAACAATAATTTAATAAGGACCAGGAGCAAGGTCAAACAAGGTCAAAATCCACAGTTTCAAACACCAAACGATTTTGCTCAAATAACAATAGTAGTAATATCACACCTTATAAAACATAACTTGAACTTTGAAATACTTGAATTAAATTTAAAAGATAGGATAGTAGTTTGCTTGTAGATTACCTTTCTACGCCATGAATAACAATCAATAATTAAAATACCAATCAATTCATATGTTCCCAAATTTATACTTGAACCAAACACTCATATTATTCAAATAAGATCCATAACCCAACAATACCAATCCATAAAGGGAAAACAATAAACCTAAGTTTATCTCAATTACTCAATAAATAACCTTAAACCTCCAATTTATTTTATACTTCCTAATCCCACATAATAAATTCCATTTTAGTACCATAACAGGACAATTGTTAGTAATTTGATCGTAACTCTCTCATACAAACTCATCTTGGGGCGATTCAAGTGCCTACGTAATCGCGACGCGAAGCTCTACAAATATTATGAAGACACTAGAACCCAAAAACAATCAAAACTATCCCAAAATAGCCAAAACAGAAGGTTCAGTATTGATTTTCATGACAGCCTGCTGGTATGTCATTGTTTTGAACATAACTCTCTCATACGAACTCACCTTGGAGCGATTCAAGTGCCCACGTGATCACGACTCAAAGCTCTACAAATCTCATGAAGACACCAAAACCCCAAAACGATTCTAACTATTTCAAAAACAGCAATACAAATTTGGACAGAACAAAACGGAACCTCATTGTCGATTTTTATGACAGTCTACTAGTATTTTGGACATAACTTCCTCATACGAACTCATCTCGAGGCGATTCAAGTGCCCACGCGACCGCGACTCAAAGCTCTACAAATATCAAGAAGACATAAGAACACAAAAACAATCAAAACCATCCCCAAAATAGCCAAAACAGAATGTTCAGATTATGAACTGAAATTTCAGAATCCCAAATACTCAATTTGATACTAGAAATCAAATAACCCAAATAACCATTACTAATCAACACTAGCAAGAACCCAATTACTAATTAAACTCATATACTCTAATTAAATTCAAGTTGATACCCAAATTGAATCCACGACCCAAATTGAATCCAACACCCAAATTGAATCCACATACTAAACTACCTTAAAACATTCAATTAATACTTAAATAGAATAGTTTGTGGATTACCTCAATCACTATTGAAGAACCTTTCAACTTTCAATCTTGAACTTCAATTCACTAATTTTTCCCAAATCAGAAACCCTAACTTGATTCTTCAATAAACCAAAACCAAAGAGGTGAGGAAGTGGCGGCAAAGGTGGTGCAGCAGCTCCGTTGACGGTGGAGGGAGGACGAGAACCGGCTGCTTCTGAACCGTGAGGGAGAGGAAATGAGGCAGTGTTGAGAGTTTGAAGGAATAAAAGATGAGGATGAAGAAAGAAATGGGGAAGGGGTGTGTCGGTTTATTTGTGGTAAAATAGGTTTTTATTTTTAGCTTTGACCCATTAAATTCTATTAAAGCCGTCTCCTCGTAAAACAATCTTATATAAGACATGCTGTAAGGGTATAATAGACGATTTATGAAATAAATAATATTTCGTAATTGGTAGTATGAATAAGGATTGCATTTAGAAATTTATTTTTCAATACTTTATTTAAATTTATTTTTATAAAGATAAGATAGTAATAAATTAATAAAATATAATCAAAATACACTTTTATCGAAGTATTCTTTATATAAATTTTATACATTAAATAAAATATACCTCTTTCTTGAAAATGTTAACAAATGAAATACTTGAGTCAATATTATCAAAATAATAATATTATTACTCGAATTAACTTACTTAAAAAAACCCAATCAGCTTAATAAACTTATAATTAAGCTTTATTAAATGTAGTCTATTTCAATAACAGCCAAACAAACCAACTTTTAACCATTTCATGCGAGAAAGTGTCAAAGACGTTTAAAAAACCTTAAAAATGCAACTTTGCACGTAAATTCAAGCATATGACTATTGTTTTCGATTCTAACCATTACAACACAATAATATATACCAAATAGTGTTGTGTGCCATTTTCGTGCCAAACAAACCAAGTTTGAACCACTTTATGCAAGAAAGTGGCAAAAACGTTTAAAAAAATCTTAAAAACGTAACTTTGCACGTAATTCAAACATATGGCTATTATTTTCGATTCTAACCAATTAAAAAAATATTATTTACCAAAAAAGTGTTGTGTGCCAAGTTTCGTGCCAAAAAAACCAAGTTAAAACAACTTTATGCGAGAAAGTGCCAAAAACGTTTAAAAAATCTTAAAAACGCAATTTTGCACGTAATTTCAAGCATATGGCTATTATTTTCGATTCTAAGCAATTTAACAAAATGATATTTACAAAAGAGTGTTGTCTGCCATATTTCGTGCCAAACAAACCAAGTTAAAACCACTTTACGCGAGAAAGTTCACCTTAAAAACGCAACTTTGTACGTAATTTCAAGCATATGGCTAGTGTTTTTGATTTAACAATTTCAATACAACAATTGTAACACCCTGATATTTTTCCGATATATTAAATGATTTACTAGTAATATTATTATTATTATTCTTTTTAGAAGAATATATTTTCTTTTTATTATTTATTTTGTTAGTGGGTTAGATCATGAGATTTCAACTTTTAAGGCAATTAAAACCATTTTAAGCCCAAACCTTTTTCCTAATCTATCTTTAATTTCAAAAAAAATAAAAAATAAAAGAGGGATTTGAATGGGTTGGCCGGCCATATGAAGGATTTGGGGGAAGATTATAACTTCCATTTTGGTAATTGAATGGTTAAGGCAATTATCACAATTAAATCCCATAATTCCTTAATTAATTCCTTACCTTACATGCTTTCATTTCAAAACCATTTGCAAGTAAAGAAAACACTCCCAAATGCTCTAATCCTCACGCCTAAATCACCCTTTGGTTCATCAATTTTGGTGTTTTGTTCTTGTGCAATTGTGAGTAATTCTTAACCTAGTTTTATTTTTTTTAAGTTTTAATTTAGATTTCTATGATTTTTTTATGTGTGTTATTTTATAGTTTATGATTTGTTCATGATTTAAAATTCATGTGTGAAAGTATGATGTATTTTCTATCTAAATTAATGTATGGTTTTTTAGGGTTTTAGATATGTTTACATGTGTGTGAAGAATTGTTTGATGGATGATTGAAAATATATATATATATATATATATATATATATATATATATATATATATATATATATATATATATATATATATATATATATATATATATATATATATATATATATATATATATATATATATATATATATATATATATATATATATATATATATATATATATATATATATATATATATATATATATATATATATATATATATATATATATATATATATATATATATATATATATATATAAATGGATGCTCATAGAAAAAAAAAATGTATCTGGTGTTAGAAATTTATTTTTTTTTTATTGATTAATAGAAGGAATTTATAGTGTTGGTAGAGAAAAAATACATATGTATATGTGATGTGTATGTGTGTATACATTTGTGTAAAAAGAATTATTTTTGAGGAAAAAAAAATAATTAATTAAAATTTATTTTGTAGATGATCATGAAAATTATGTAAATATTATTGTTTAGATTTAATAGGAAATAAAGCATTGAAATTTATATTTTTGTGATAAAAAAAAGAAATGACAAAATCCCGTAGGTTTTGGAAATGGTGAAAAAATGTGTTTTTGGAACATTTTTGGCTTTGAAATTAAGTTAAAAATACTTATACTATGTTATAAATTATGAAAATTGGTACCCGGGGGTTTTGACGCCTTCCGGACGCAACGGTGAAGTCGGATTTTCAGTTTGACAGTTTTAAGTTGAGTTTCTGGACAGATTATATAGGTTGTCCTGTTTTGTGCATTTACCATGTTATAGTATGTGATGGATGTTCATGTTGTGTGTAGTATTCTAGGTATGGGTGTAATTGTATATGTGTGTTATGGATGATTTGAGGAAAATGTGTATGTGTGCTTATTTCCCGAATACGATTGAACCTTGTAGGAAGTCGATTCGTGACTGGGAATTGATTAAGACGCTTGTGAGTTGGTTATCTTGCTTAAGGTATGTACACGCAGCGAATTTCGCATTTAGTTCGATGGTTCATATAATAATGGTGAACAAAAGTAAAGTATGGGTATATAGTACGAATAATGTTATCTTTCGAATAAATAATTTTTATACGTTGTTTTGATAAGCAGAGGTAGTATGACCTCAGTAACCTTAAAGTGGACATAGTATGACGTCAATAGGTGGAAATGAATTACTCGCGGTATATGGGGGCATTATGAGCCACCGCGGGGGTATGCATACTTAACCATAGGCACCGAAGTAAGGCGAGTGTCTATGGTAGAGACTTGCTTAGGGGTTATCTCCCCCTAATGTAATGTCTCACTTATGGAGATTGGAGTGTACCGACAGTATGGCTGGATTGTACAGCAGTATGGCTGACTAAACTTTACATGAAAATAATTATTCTTTATTAGTATGATCGAAGCGTACTGTTCTGTGAATTGACAGCTATTAAATTAAAACTTTCTCTTGTGTTATTATTTACTTAGTATGCGACGATTGCTGACGTGTACTTTTGGTCTTAACGATCCTGCGATGATGTTGTTTCCTATCTGGGCAATGACTAGCAGTAAGTTAAGTTGCAGGTTTGGGGAGTGAGGATTGACCCTTGAAGAAAAAATCATTAGGATATAGAAGTCTTGATAAGAACTTCTAATTAAGTTTAAAGAACATTTGGTTTTATGAGGCGATTTTCGTTCTCAAGTTGTAATAAGTAGATTTAACTTTTCGTGCTTATCCGCTGCTAAGAATATCTTATATCTAGTTGTTCATAATAACACTAATAGAACTCGATCCGCAAGCTTTCCTTAATTTCAAATCCGTTTTAACTGCCTTCTAACATCCCGGTTTGACTCGGATAATATTTATCTCGTTTTTAAAAGGGCCATCTTCTCTTTTCGTACGACCCGAGTTATTCTGAGATGTTACAACAATATGTACCAAAAAAGTGTTGTGTGCCAAGTTTCCTACCATACAAACCAAGTTTGAACCACTTTATGCGAGAAAGTGCCAAAAACGCTTAAAAACCGTTAAAAACCAACTTAGAACGTACATTCAAGCATATGACTATTGTTTTCGATTCTAACCATTTCAACACAATAATATATACCAAATAGTGTTGTGTGCCATGTTTCGTGCTAAATAAACCAAGTTTGTACCACTTTATGCGAGAAAGTGCCAAAAACGCTTAAAAACCTAAAAAAAGTAACTTTGCACGTAATTTCAAGCATATGGCTATTGTTTTCAATTCTAAAAATTTAAACACAATAATATTTATTAATAAGTTTTGTGAGCCAAGTTTCCTGATATACAAACCAAGTTTGAACCACTTTATGCGAGAAAATGCAAAAAACGCTAAAAAACCTTTAAAAAGTAACTTAGCGCGTAATTTTAAGTATATGACTATTGTTTTCAATTCTAACCATTTTAGCACACCAATATACACGAAATATTGTTGTGTGCCAAGTTTCATGCCAAACAAACCAAATTTGAACCACTTTATTCGCGAAAGTGCCAAAAACGCTTAAAAAGTCTTTAAAGAGCAACTTAGCACGTAATTTCAAACATATGGCTATTGTTTTCAATTCTAACCATTTCAACACAATAATGGATACGAAAAACTGTTGTGTGCCATATTTGGTGCAAAATAAACCAAGTTTGAACCACTTTATATGAGAAAGTGCCAAAAACGCTTAAAAAACTTTAAAAAAGCAACTTAGCGCGTAATTTCAAACATATGACTATTGTTTTCGATTCTAACCATTTCAACACAACAATATATACCAAATAGTGTTGTGTGTCAAGTTTCGTGCAAAGCAAACCAAGTTTGAAGCACTTTATGCAAGTAAGTGACAAAAACGCTTAAAAAACTTAAAAAACGCATCTTTGCACGTAATTTCTAGCGTATGGTTATTGTGTTTGATTGTAACCAATTCAACACAATAATATGTACCAAAAAGTGTTGTGTGCCATGTTTCGTGCCAAACTAAACAAGTTTGAACCACTTTAAACGAGAAAGTGTATAAAATGCTTAAAAAACTTTAAAAAGCAACTTAAGCATTTAATTTCAAGCATATGACTATTGTTTTCGATTCTAACCATTTAAAAAATCGTTTAAATATACTAAATAATACTGTGTGTCATTTTTCGTGCCAAACAAACCAAGTTTGTACCACTTTATGCGAGAAAGTGGAAAAAACTAACGTTTAAAAAACCTTAAAAACGCAACTTTGCACGTAATTTGAAGCATATGGCTATTATTTCCGATTCTAACCAATTAAAAAAAATAATATTTACCAGAAAGTGTTGTCTGCCATATTTCGTGCCAAACAAACTAAGTTAAAACAACTTTATGCGAGAAAGTGCACCTTAAAAACGCAACTTTGCATGTAATTTCAAGCATATGGCTAGTGTTTTCAATATTAACAATTTCAATACAATAATATGTACCAAAAAGTGTTTTGTGAAAAGTTTTCTGCCATACAAACCAAGGTTGAACTACTTTATGCGAGAAAGTGCAAAAAACGCTTAAAAAACCGTAAAACAGCAACTTAGCACGCACATTCAAGCATATGACAATTGTTTTCGATTCTCACCATTTCAACACAATTATATATATTAAATAGTGTTGTGTGCCATGTTACATGCCAAATTAACCAAGTTTATACCACTTTATGCGAGAAAGTGCCAAAAACGCTTTAAAAACCTAAAAAACGCAACTTTGTACGTAATTTCAAACATATGGCTAATGTTTTTGATTCTACAATTTAAAAACAATAATATTTATCAAAAAGTGTTGTGTGCCAAGTTTACTGCTATACAAACCAAGTTTGAACAACTTTATACGAGAAAATGCAAAAACCGCTTAAAAACTCTTAAAAAAGAAACTTAGCGCGTAATTTAAAGCATATAACTATTGTTTTGTATTCTAACAATTTCAACACAACAATATATACCAAATAGTGTTGTGTGTCATGTTTCGTGCCAAACAAACCAAATTTGAACCATTTTATACGAAAAAGTATCAAAAACGCTTAAAAATCATTAAAAAGTACAAAATCAATGGAATAAATTATAATATAAAATGATCTCAATTGATTTGAACATTATTAATAGTATAACTAGTATAAAATCTCGTGTAATACACAAATTTCTTAGTAATATATATTTATATATAACTTTAAAAAATATAATTATAATCACATTATACTAAATGTGAAGTATTAATAATTAAGATATATATATGACATTGTTTATATTATTTTATTCATCAAAAGTTTTTAGCTCATTAGTTTTATAAAATATATAGAATATTTGGTTTATAAAGATTGTAAGTTTAGTATGAAATATATTTCAATCAATGATTTATTTCATATAGGTCATTCTAAGCAAGAATCATTCAATTCAATATGTTTTTATAAATTTTATGTTATTCTGTTTTAATTAATTTTTAGAACTATAAATAACAGCTTGATTAAATTTTTTTGTAGCCAAAGATATAACATGTAATTTTGCAGTATTTTTATTAAATTATATTGTACAATAAAAAAAAATGGGAAAGGGGAGAGGGGAAGGGATAGAACTATAGAAGGGAAAGCCGGAAAGGGAAGGTTAGTAAATTGACTGTTTCTACTAGTAGTTCCCTCCAACAATCAACATAATCTTTATTTCTCAACCAAATTCCTAAACTCCCTCGTATTTTCCTTTTATACTTTTATCTCTCTTCTTGTTGTTCTTCCTCTTTGTTCTCCAATTTCATACAACTACCCTACACTGCCTCTTTCATCAATCTTCAATTTCCTCCAGATCTCCGATCTTCTATTATCTTTCGTTTTAGTAGATTTCTCTTTCTCTAATTTTAATTCCCATTGATTATTTCATAAACCCTTCCTCCCTATTCCCTTTTTCCTATTTAACTATTTACTATAAACCGTTACTCTTCTTAGCTTGGATCGCTTTAAAGTTCAAATCTTAGGTAGGGAGGCAGGGAGAGAGACAAAGAGAGATGTCAACTCCTAAATCTACCACTCCTCAATCGCAGCAGCAACAGAAGCAGCATCAGCTTCCATTAACACCGATGAAGCCGCCGTTTGTTCAGGCTCCGCCTGCCGATTATCATCACTTATCCCACTATAATTGTATTCTACCTCTTCATCCTCATCCCGAAGTTATTCTCGTTAAAACCCCTGTTAGTTTCTTTTTCCTTTTCTTTTCTTTTTTTATTCATTTTATTTTTCCCTCTTTTTTTTTTTTGATTTAATTTAATGAGGTTTCTTAATTGACTACTTCCTTTCTTATTCCAACAACTAATTGAGTTTCCGAATGAACTCGCATCTCATTATCTGTTGAGTTTTTCCTTTTTCTTTCTATCATTGATTCAACATTGTACTCAGGGTTTCTTCTGATTTTATGTTTTATCACAATTCTTGTATGAAATTATCCTTCCCCAACTAATATTGATATGCACTGCATCTTCATACCCCACCCATTCTGTTTCAATTTCAATTAGCCCATTTTATTTTCTTTTCCAATTACTACTTGCTACTTGCTTATCTTAGTTGTCGTCAAGGGGGTACTAAACTACTGATTGATTAGGGTCCAGGGATTTTAATGTTTCTAGTGTTTCTCAGCTGGATTTCCTAATAATTCTTTCACATCTTCTCTATAATGCTTGCTTTTTGGTGATATAAAACAAGGTTGCTGCTTTCACAATATACATAAGTTAATTGATAAGTGGCCAACTTTCTTTTCGAAATTCCACTGTTAACTGCGGTTCAGTTGTGGCATCTGTGGCACCAAGTGCTGCTGTTGACTGCCAATTCATGATTTTCTTAACAAATACATCTTCTCATTATAGTGCCACATCGTATCCTAATACATTTTTATGTGTCTTTTACCATTTTGGAGCAGTGTGATAGACAAATTCCATACACTGTTGATCTGAACCGTAAACTTCTAGTTGACATTTTAACATCAAATACATTGAACTTTTAGGGTTGCATTTATATACTCATGTTAGTTGTTTTATAAATGCAACATGACCGAGATTATGATCACTGTGTACGCTCTTTCAATATGATCCTGTGCTGTAGTTGTCCTCATATCTTTCTATTTATTTTTCTTTTTAATAGTCCTGTTAAAGTTGATCTTCATTCTACAAAATTATTGACCATCTCCTTATTGATATTCTTTTATGTAGGTCAGTTTCACAGTATATCCAATTGGCATAAGACAATTATCTTTATAGCTATTGTTCCTCGGAGTAAAGTAGAAATATGTCATGCAGATTCCACTTTGATTTGTTTGATTTATTAATTGATTGCATATTTTTAAGATCAACTCTTTGGAATTGTTGTTTTTGATTCGATGCAAAATTAAATTTTCTAAAATGTGATTTACTTCCTTGTTTTCTCATTTTGATTTGCACATCCATCACCTATTGTCCTAATTACATTTCTTTCCTTCTTTCTTTTACTTTGAGTAGGCCTAGCATTAACTAGGTACATTTCAACCTTTTGGTTGATCTATAAGCAAATCACTACTTGTATTAATAAAATAATGTGAACACTTGTGGTATGTTTTTGTGTGTCATTATGAATGTTTTTAATGATTCCTAGATTTACTAGGTAATTAGCTAAATGGTGGACGCACATCTATTACTTTCCAACATTTTCTGTGAAACTTATTTGTTGTTTTGGTGATTTCTTTTGGTATTTTTGTGTCATCTCAATAGTTTTAAATTTTCCTTTTGTAATTGTAGACATAATTTTGTTTCTTCATTTGCTAATTTGGATTAACGAAGTGAATGGAGAAAGAAAATCCAATGGATGACCATTGAGATTGATTTATTTTTTGATGTAGCCAATGCCAACCTCAATTTTTAGGGAGTTCGGATTTGGAATTGTTGATGTTGATTTCCTAACATTTGATTCATGCAATTTTTTGGTTATCAGCCAATGAAGTGGAAGAGTGATATATCCGAATTTGATACCGAGTCTAGTGATTTGACAACCAGTCCAGTGAATACTGGAGTAGTAGACAGGCCTCTCCAGACCCCTGTATCTGGTAAGGGTGGCAAGGGAAGAGGATCAAGGGTTACCAAGGTCAACAGAGCGGGGCCTCAGACTCCCATGTCAAATATTGGTAAGTGTTGAAGCTTGATGCTTTTCATGTATGGTAGTCTTTGCTGATATTTTTTTGTGGGTGGGGAGGGAAACGAGACTCTCAAGTCCGATGTCAAGTCAATTGTTGCAGTGTAAAAGCTTGAAGGCTTCTATTTATGGTAGTCTTTATTATTTTTTAATTTTTTTTTTTGTATGTGGAGGAGTCATTTTTATGTGGTGGTGGCATCACATCATAATAGCCAAATTTGATTCATATGATGGGGTTTCAATGTGATTAGTCTCTGCTCCAAGATAACAACTAAGGTTTTAAAGACAATTTTATCATAAATTATTAATAAAAAGGGATAATATTTATAGTATCTTGAATCGTAGTTGACAACATCAACTTGTAGGTTCTGCAGGTGACAATATCACTCCAGTTGGTTCTTGTCGCTATGATAGCTCCCTTGGTAATTGCATTCTCCATATTCAGCTGCGTATGGTTTTAGCTTTGTTACTTGGCTGATGATACTATTTTTTTTTTTTTTGATCAAGGACTTTTGACAAAGAAGTTTATTAAATTGATCAGACATGCAGAAGACGGTATTCTTGATTTAAACAAAGCTGCTAATTTTTTGGAGGTCATTTTTTCCGTAACATTTGTTTTGTTTTGGCTCTTCCTATTCTCTTCCATAAGTGATTACCATAATTTTTTTCGTGTGCTTCAGGTGCAAAAGAGGCGTATTTATGATATTACCAATGTTCTAGAGGGCATTGGTCTTGTAGAAAAGAAGTTGAAGAATAGGATACAATGGAAGTATGTATTTTTGTGTGCGTGTGTGTGAGAAATTGTTTTATTTTTACTTGCGCTTATTATTATTTAAATCTTCTCTTCCTTGATGTCATAAAATATGTGAATCGTTCAGGGGACTTGATGTCTCAAGGCCAGGTGATGTTGATGATAGTGCCATTACTCTACAGGTATGCTAACAGAACTTAAATGGTGGTGACTTTTTTTTCGTCCTTATTGTTTTGCTTGCATCAGCCAAAGAGTCCCCTGTTTCGAGAAAGAAAATAAAAGTTTCTGCAACATGTAGGACCGAGTGAAGTTGAAGCTAATTCCGCAAGCCTGCATCTTACCCCATAAGCATGACCCTTAAACATATAATAAAGATAAATAAGATGCATATCATACAGTAAAAATAACAATTAAAAAATAAAAATACAAACAATAATAATAAAAAAAATAATAGAAACGAGTAAAAGCTAGAAAACAAGAACACCAACAGGTAAACTAAGGGAGCATCGGTAGTCTAAAATATAAATAAAGCTTCTTCAACTACCCCTATCCCTAGTCAAGTCCTTAGAGATATAAAACTTATGCAAGTCAATTTTTTTTTTTGCGTCTCCCAAGTTCTTGCAGCAATGTAGAAATACCTTGTGCTCTTCACTTTCATTTGCATCTTTTTGTCATCTATCTTTGATGTTACATGTCATCTTTTTTGTGCTGCAGGGAGATATTGAAAACCTTTCATTGGAAGAACGCAGATTGGATGAACAAATAAGGTCATTTTGTTAAGAATTTTCTTTAAAAGCCTTCATGTTGGTTCACCTATTTTCTGTAGCACTAATGCTTCAATTTATTGCAGAGAAATGCAAGAAAGATTGAGGGAAATGAGTGAAGATGAAAACTATCAGAAGTAATATATTCTCCACCTTAGTTCTCGGCTTTTCATTATCTATTTAGAGTGCAAGTTTTCTGGAACTCTCGAGTCTAACTTGTCACCATTTGTATATGACATAATCTAGGTGGCTCTTTATTACCGAAGAAGACATAAAGGGCTCACCTTGTTTTCAGGTTTGTTGTCTCGTGTTATTCTCTCTCTTGCTATTTTGATGGCTTTGATAATTTCGCTGGATTCTTCCTCAATTTTGAGAACTTGCTAATTTTATAAATTGGATTTGTGGCTGATGATAGAACGAAACCTTGATAGCCATCAAAGCTCCACATGGAACAACTTTAGAGGTTCCAGATCCAGATGAGGCAAGTGCAATGAGGTAACATGTTATTTTTTAAATTGGAATCATTTTCTCATCTGAAGTACCATTTTCCTGTGTGTTTAATTTATTAGGCTCTTGATTATCCTCAAAGACGATACAAAATAGTTCTGAGGAGCACAATGGGACCCATTGATGTTTATCTAGTAAGGTATGCTTTCCTATGCTGTTTTTTTAACTTATGCTTCTGGCCTATATTTGGTACTCAATATTAACACTATGGATAATAATTTTAAAGTGAAAAAAAGGATGGAAGGGGAAGGAAAGGAAGGGTAGAGAAATAGAAAAAAAATAGTTCTTGTTTGTGTAGGAGAGAATGGAAGGGAAAGGGAGGGAGATTAGAGTTATCCCTTCAAATATTTTCAACTTTAGAGAGATTGGAACCTTAACAAAAAGTATCCATCAAATCCTTCTAATTCCTTACCCTCTAAATTCCTTCCCTCCCATTTTTTCTATCTAAACAAGGGATTCTTCCTCCCTCCAAATCCTTCCCTGTCCTTTCCCTCCATTTCCTTCCATCCAAACACACCTTATGTGTGCAATCTGTTCAGAATCATTTTTAGTAGTGTTAGCAGGAAGTGCTTATCAAATGAACCGAAAAAAGTCATTGAGGATGAAGGAAATATAAAAATGTAATTTCCTCATTTTTGAATAAATTGGGGCATTGAAATGTTGGTGTGTCTTTTTTTAGAATTCTATAACATGTGATTTTCCTTGCCGTTGTAGCTTTTAGTTACAAAGTTTTGACAAACGTGCAAAGTTGCAAGCATTATGTGTAACTAGACTTTCAATGCTAGATCTTGGCTTTTCATTTTTTTCTTTCATATCCTCTATGCTCTTTGTTTTCTCTTTATTTCCTGCGCTGTTAGTCTCCTCTTCTCTCAACCCATTCTGGTTTCCCTTTCTCTAGTCAATTTGAAGAGAAGTTTGAAGAAATCAGTGATGCTGAGCCTGCCCCAAGTATACCAAGTACCTCAGGTAATAACGATCACGCTGCCGCTGAGGAGGAAATATGTCCAGATGCCAATTCTCAGCAGGATTTCGTGAGTGGCATCATGAAGATAGTGCCAGAAGTTGATGTAAGTTTGATTTGTGAGCTCACTATCTTGCCTTGAAAAATAAGATAAAAATCATTTCTGCATCTTGATTTTTTTTTTCTTCATTTAACGCTTATGATATCTTGAAAAAGGTTTGTTTAAAAGAATTATTGCTGAGATTGTATACATTGAATATTTGAATTAACGCTTTTATGTCCCATACTTCCTCTGCAGAGTGATGCGGATTACTGGTTGCTTTCAGAAGGTGATTTTAGCATTACTGACATGTGGAGAACGGAATGTATCCTTTTTAACTTTCTTTACTTATGTTAATTTATAAACCAGTTCAAAAATCATTTGGAAACAAGGCATGTGATTCCCTAACTTTACGGAAGCTGGGGTTGAATGGAATAATTGATTACAGACTATCCATGAAGATTATGATGTGGCCAATATAGGCAGCATACAGCCGCAAAGCCCACCACCAGCTGCAACAGATGTGCCTCCAGCTAACACGCCTGGTATAGTTGATTGAATTAGGAGCTGTAAGAGACTTGCCAATGTCAATGCTAATGCCAATGCTGTCCATCTTGATCACTGTTACCAGGACTGAACTGAGCTTCCGAGCTTTTCTATTCAAACCTAGAAACTGTGAATGCACCTAGAAACTGTGAATGCACTTACTTTTAGGATGTTGCAACATGATCTGTATCACAGATCAGTGCATAAAGTACGTTAATAAGAAGAGATTGTTCATGATGAATTGTACAGCGGCAACAACAATGCCAAGCCGCAATCCCAGAATAAGGTTCATGGGTTCTACATGGGTTTTAGAACCCATGACTTTGAGTTGTACAGCCAGCCTGTAAGAAAATCGCAAAGTCTGGGGTGGAGGCATCTTTACTCTTTAGAGGTTAGTCTACTCGTCCATTGGTTTTGGTTAGAAATTAGAATAGAGGAAGTAGATTGTCATGTACTTTAATTTTTATATTTGGATGTAGTAGTAAATTCTTAGATTGTTAGCACTTAACTATTTATTTTCATTTCGAAAATTGGAAAATCCAAATAGTAAGCATCAACAAAAAAGTGTATAGATACTATTACAAATACAAAGATGAAGACAAGTTGAATGATGCGCTCAAAGTGATCAATTATCTTTGTCTACTTTTTTACCAATCCAGGAAGCGACTACTGGAGTTAAAGCCACTGTAGGCGGAAATCTGATTGGGGACGCCGCTTTGTGAGCTGCATACGCCAGTGCAAATGTCCCTACTTTTTCTCCGGTCTCATTTGTTGCTATTCCTACCTGGTTTTTTTTTTTTTTTTTTTTTTAAAAAAAAAAAAAATTAAAATTATATGTTACTTGATTTAGAAAAGATTTAGGAGTATAAGAAATACGAAAGTAAACCTTTTGTAACAAAGCAGAGACATCAACTCCAGCATTGATAAGAGCATAGCATAATGTAAAGGAAATCAAGGACAATGTTATGGATGTTGCCAAGTATGCCCCTCCATATTTAGCCAGCAGGTCTTTAGCTTGTTCTCCTTTTGTTTTTTGTTTCAGAGGAGTTCCTTTTTCATCAATTAAATCTTGGTCTTGTTTTGAGCTCAAAATCTGGGGTTCATCAAAAGAAATGAACATGAAAAAGGGAAATTGAAATAACCTTACAAATTCCTTGGTAATAACATGAAAAAGTAATGAAAATAACCTTCCAGAGCCCAGCTTCAAGTCCATATTTCTTGGTAATATCCTCAGGGGAAGAAGACTCCTTGCTTTTATCTTGAACTGCTCTTACTTGAACAGAAACTCCATTTCTGTTGGAATAAGAAAGTGGTTTATTGAAGAATATGAATCTGCAATTGAAAAGTGTATGTCTAGTTCTAGTACCAGTACCAGTAATAGTAATAGTATGAATGAAAAGAGGAGATGAAGAGGAGAGAGAAAGAGCAGAAGAAGGTGTACTCATGTTGGTGTCTCACTCCTGTCCACCCATAACAACACAGCTTTCAGCTATTCATTCACAATTTACAATGAGGATTTAGGAAAGCCCAAAAATTTTTGGGTACACGCTATTCTACCACGTTTCTCATCCTTCATCCACCTACTTAAAACAATATTCATACAAGTAATTCTTGTACACAAATTCTTATGAGCGAGGGTCATTTTGAAAGACTACTTCTAATTAGGCCAATTTATTATATATTTTTTAAAATATAATAGATATTAAAAATAATGTAAGTAGACATTAAGATATTGAAAATAGGCATCAAGGATAAGATAAATAAGCATTAAGGATAATGTATGTATGCATTAAGAATATGGAAAGTAAACATTAATTTTTAATGGGTTGGGCTTGAGATACGTATCTCAAGAGACGGTCACTCAAGAGACTAGCTGAATTAGATATAAGTATAAAAATATTCACGAAATTTTTAGGAAAAATTAACTAGAATAATCAAACCTATTCATGATTTTCCTACAATAATTTCACCTATTGATTAATCATGAATAATCTCAACCTTAAGAGGTATTTTCCTAGAGTAAACTCGGTAACCGAGTGACTTAGTATAGCAAGTTTCGTTTTTTTTTAAAAAAATAAATTATAATAAATACTTGAAAAAATTTTTAAAAAATGTTCAAAAAAATTTTATGATTTTTTTTATTTTTTAGAATTTTTTATGTAAATTTTCAAAAATTTTCTCTAATTTTTAATTATTTTTTAATTTACTTTTTTTGGTGAATTACCTACTATAGTAGGTCATCGGATTACCCAAGTTTACTTTAGGAAAATACCCTCTAAAGTTGGGATTATTTATAATTAACCAATAGGTGGGATTATTGTAAAAAAATTATGAAAATGTTGGATTATTCTAGGCAATTTTTACAATCTTTTATTGAGGCCGTCTCATTATAAGATGATTTCAATTGGGTTAGCCTAAACTCTTTAAAAAAACTGCTTCCTTTATAAGTGTAAGTTTAAATTTTATTGGCTTTTTTATGTTTTTTTTTACTAAAATGTTGTTTGTATGGGCACTCAATATTTATAATTCAAACTTTTGTCCATCGTCTAAAAAAAACTATGCTAATGGTGCTCAAAATGATCCATGGAATCAGAGTAACATTAATAATAGATCCTTTTAATATTTATAATCTAAACGGAATCAAATGACCAAAATATTATTCTAAGTTGTAACCCTCTTTGTGGATAATTCAGTCTATGTTTTCTATTAAAAAATTAACAGTATTTTGAAAAGAAAAACAAAACTATGCATTAATAAAAAAAAAAAAAGGTTACCTAATTGTATGGGTTGTTTTGAGATAACCTATAATAATTATGTTGTTAATAGACTTATTTTGTTAAGGCTTTGCGGATAGATTATTTGTCACGTGTATTGATAGCTTGTGGATTTTATTTATTCCAGCTAGGATAGTTGTATTATTTAGATAGTTAGTTATTACAAAATTTTGTTATAACTACTTTAATGTACATTATATATAAGATCTTTAATGTTAAGGTATGTACCTTTTATAAGCACTATTAGTACGCGGTCTCCAAAGTTACACTGTTGAAATTTATGATGTTATTTTATATATTTATATTTACAAGAATACGAAAGAAAATATTAGAATATCAATATGTTGCAAAGGTATGACGAATACAATGATTGAAGATATATAGATAATTATAGGCAACAACATCAAAGTAAGGCATAAAAAATATATTGAAGGCTTTATATAATCATCCATAAAGCATAGTTAGTTAAAGAAACCAAACAATTGAAACGTAAAGGTAAATACTCTAATAAATTAACTGATCGTTTTTTGAAGCGAATGTTGATGGCTCTTTAAAACAACTTACAACAATTTACTAGACATTCATGTGGGACATCGATTAATTAACGACTCAATTAATCAATTTGAATAATTCATTTAATTAACAATTTTAATTTAATTCAAAATAAAATAAATCATATTTAATGAACAATTCAGATAATCAATTTAAAGTTGAAGTGTAAGTTAATGACAACAAAATATTGAGAGCATTTAGGTTGATGGTTCTTTAAAATTTACAATAATTTGCTAGACATCCATGTTAGACATTCAATATCTTAGCTTCACCTAAAGCTTCTTTAACTTCATTTTGGTAATATTCTATCACATTGCAATGAGATAAAGATATCTTTATATTACTTTGACTACTATAAACCAACATATACTCTTTATTTCATGTATCCTCTTATAATTTGATCATAAATCAAATGCCTCATATATCCCTATATAAACCATTCAATCACCAAAATGATGTAGTATACATGTGTTTGCTCTAGTGGAAAAAATCTCATTTACTACCGTTTTTTGACCATAATTTACTGCGGTTTTGGCCCCAACCAATAGTGATAGCATCAAATGGCCTATTTTAAATGTTGCGGTTTAAAACCGCAGCAAAAAAGGGCATTATTTGCTACGGGCTACCTAAAACCGCAGCAAATAGTTAAGAGTATTTGTTGCGGGCCACAAGAAAACCGCAGCAAATAGTTAAGAGTATTTGCTGCGGTTTTCTTGTGGCCCGCAGCAAATACTCTTAACTATTTGCTGCGGTTTTGTGTAGCCCGTAGCAAATAGTTGTTATATTTTTTTTCTTTTTTCGTTTAATACTAAATAATAATCCAATAATAATGTACAATGTAATGGACAATGATTAATTCAATAATCCAATATTAATCACAAATAATCACCAATAATCTCTAACATAATAATAAACTCTCGATCGTATATATAATATAATAATATGTATGTACATATATATATACATTAAAGTCCTAAAAAATCTATACCAATTACAATTTACCAAGTACAAAAATTTGCAAGATACGCAGCAATCTTGCCTTTAATTCGCGCATTTTTCCGTTTCTCAAAGGGCTTGTTTCCCTTGGAATGTCGTATAAAACCTATAATATAATATAAAATTAAAAGATTAATAAACATCAGATTTTACCAATAATATATATATATATATATATATATATATATATATATATATATATATATATATATATATATATATATATATATATATATATATATATATATATATATATATATATATATATATATATATATATATATATATATATGTATATATTATAATTTAAGAACGTAACAAATACTTACGCCATCTATATTTTCGACTCCAACCTCCTTCACGAATTTATAATATCGTCCATGTATTTCAGCGTGTAGTAGCCGCAATCAACGAAATTAGAAGGTTGTTGAAAGCACTAAGAGAAAATAGATGTTAGTGCCAAAAAAGCTTATAAACGCATAAAATCGCAACTTAATTAACACGTAATTTCTAGCATATGACTATGATTTTCTATTCTAACCACTTCAACACAATAATATATACCAAATAGTGTTCTGTGCCAAGTTTCGTGCAAAACAAACCAAGTTTGAGCTACTTTATGCGCAAAAGTGCCAAAAACGCTTAATAACCCTTAAAATCGCAACTTAACACGTAATTTCTAGCATATGACTATGATTTTCAATTCTAACTACTTCAACACAATAATATATATCAAATAGTAAATATTAAGCACTACATTGTAAATAAACTCATATTATAATTCTAATAGTTAAAGACATAACTATAACAACAAACCACATTTTTAACAAATTACACAAATATTTAACAAACTAATAACATAAACTCGAATAATGTAAAATTCACAAATAAATTGATATCTTTAGCACTAAATTACTAAATTACATGTTAAACAATAAAGATATGAACTTGCAAATTAGAAAAATAAATATAATTACCTTGATTTTGTGGGTTATGTTATCTACAACGAAAAACAGAGAAACAAAATTAGTATACAAACAGTTGCCCTAATTTTCGAGTGTTTTCATGAATATCTTGCAAAACTTAAATGCTTAACAAATTAAAAAGAGAAAAAATACCTTAATGTCGTGGGTTTTGAAGATGAACAAGACCAAATTTCGTGAGTTTATGAACCAAGAAGATGAAGAACAGGTGTTTGAAGAAACAGTTACGTACAATGTTTTTCGAGTGTTTTTCAATGGGTTTATGAATACGTTTGCGAAGAAAGCAGCAGCTGATGAAGAATTTATTGTTTTTAGAAGAAGATGAAGATGAAGAATGAAACGTTGAATGGCGAAAATGGTGGGTTTGAGAGAATACAACAGCTTACGTAGTAAAGTATTTGTGAAATGAAACGTTGGCGAGTTTTAATTTTGTGAAATGAAAGAGTATATTTGTTGCGGGTATATACAAAAACCGCAGCAATTGAGTGAAGCAACTGAGTATTTGCTGCGGGCTGTCGAAAAACCGAAGCAATTGAAAGAGTTATTTGCTGCGGTCTATTGTAAAACCGCAGCAATTAATAGTCCAACGTAGTATTTGCTGCGGGCTCATGTTAAACCGCAACAATTAATTGATTTGTTTTTTTCTAAATTCTTTTTGCTATTTAATGCTGCGTCTAAGGAAAATCGCAGCAAATGACAAGCAGCAAATAAGGTTTTTTCCACTAGTGATAGAACACAAAAACGTATACCTATTGATGAATGTAATAATAAATCCTATTAAAGTAATGGAGAAAAACAAAATAGCAATACACGTATTTTAGAGGCGTACTCTCACCCAAAATGAGGTTAGAAACCACACTAACGGCCCGTTTGGTACATGGTATTAGAGGGCGGTAATGGTAATAAAATTAAGTAATGAAAATTTTGGTTATTTGGATGCCTTCAATGGTAATGGATGGTAATAAAATAAGGTAATGAAATTACCAAAAAGGGCCATTTTCATTACCATCAAACAACATGGTATTAGGCGGTAATGGTAATGAAGTATTACTGTGGTAATAAAATAAGGTAATGTTGTTTCGAGCTGAAGAAAAAAAATAATGAAGAAAAAAAAGGTAATGTATGTAATTATCCAAAACAATATTATTATTAAAAAAAGAATCATTAGATAGAATAATTTAGATACAATAATGCTTTTAGATACAAATATACAATAATGAAACTAAGAGTCATTACCATTTTTTATTACTAACAACCAAATGCAATCAATGGAATATTATCTTCTATTACCATTCTTTAGTCATGCATACCAAACAAAAGAATCTTCATTACCAATTCTCATATCCATTCCTTCATTACTATTGTCATTACAACATTTCATTCCCATTACTTCATTACCATCAACCAAACGGGCCGTAAATGTGTTACATAATTTTTTGATGTATTCCATTTCCTTGGCCTAACTTATACTAATATGCTATTTACCTAAGAGTTTTCACAAAAAAGTAAATAATTTAATTATAAAGTATCATCACATCTTCATGTTCCTCCAAATATTTCTTCACCACGCGTTTGATCTTTCACGCTAATTTGATTTAAGCTTCAAAATCAGAAAATTTAGTGAAAGGCTCAAGATCAACAATTGCATATCAGTATTACGGCCCGTTTGGTTGATGGTAATGAAGTAATGGGAATGAAATATTGTAATGGTAATAGTAATGAAGGAATGGATATGAGAATTGGTAATGAAGATTCTTTTATTTGGTGTGCATGACTAAAGAATGGTAATGGAAGATAATATTTCATTGATTGCATTTGGTTGTTAGTAATAAAAAATGGTAATAACTCTTAGTTTCATTATTGTATATTTGTATCTAAAAGCATTATTGTATCTAAATTATTCTATCTAATGATTCTTTTTTTAATAATAATATTTTTTTGGATAATTACATACATTACCTTTTTTTCTTCATTATTTTTTTTCTTCAGCTCGAAACAACATTACCTTATTTTATTACCACAGTAATACTTCATTACCATTACAGCCTAATACCAGGTTGTTTGATGGTAATAAAAATGGTCTTTTTTGGTAATTTCATTACCTTATTTTATTACCATCCATTACATTTAAAGGCATCCAAACAACCAAATTTTTTATTACTTAATTTTATTAATATTACTACCCTCTAATACCATGTACCAAACGGGCCGTTAAAACAATAAGTAACATAATTACATCTTAAACTACAAGAGCCCACAAATTAAGCTTTAAATAGCATCAAAAGTTCAATTCTATAAAATAATCTTTTTCTGCTTTCAACCAGACATAAAAGGCATGGTTGGTGGTAGTGGTGTCTTCTTTTTCTTTATAGCTTTAGACTAAATTAACCTAGAAATCGTAGACCAACAGAAGTGTAGCATTGCTCCCTCGACCAACTATCAGGACATCACAACCATTTCAGCCCCTCACACCAACCCTCGCGTACAGTGAATGCAGCAACAACACGCAGCAGCTAAACAGAACACCTAATGCGCGTAACATGCATAATATGCGACAACTGACCAACAATGTCTAATTACTATAAATTTCAAATACAATAAGTTAGAAACAAACAAACAATGTCCCAACAAATCTTCTATAACCAATCAACGTAATCTAGATAATACATTTGCACTTAAAACCCACAATTCTACAAAACCAATGCAATTAATAGAATCATATAATGTAAGAAATACATAAGATAATATTAATAATTTAAAATAAGATTAAAAGAGCAACAAACCCTGATCCTGAAATTGGTCTATGGTGCATATGTTTTATCATATCGAACTTCATAATATGAATTTGTAAGTTGTCAAAGGTCTCTCCACAATATTATTTGAAAAAATAATGAAAAAACACAATAAAGTTATAAATTATGGTATCAACACAAATTCCGAATTGAGCCACAAACAGAAAAACCCAAATCCTCAAAAGAATAAATCTTTAAGATCTACAAGTATTTCAATAATCTACAAAAAAATTTCCACATTTGAGGTAGTAATTCTTATAGAGGTATCATACCAAATCGAGTCTCATCTTAGATATAGAGCAAGTATCACTCTGGCAAGGTAAGGTTATGGGCTTGAACACAATTACGAGGAAAAAGAGAGAAACTAACTACTCATTCCTTAATCCTTGACATTAAAAAAATGGAAAAGTATGGACTCCAGTGTTAATATAACTTTCTTCTTCCATATCGGAATTGATTTTGATCTCTTATCGATAGGATTATCAAGTAATTAATACCCTTAATAGTAGCTTGAATAGTACTTCTCTCTATACTTGATACAATACTCATCCCAATAAATACTCCACTTGTAAATTTCTATGATTACCAAATCTCTAAAAGTAAGCATCTTCATTTCCCTAAATCTTCATGGCACAGATGCAAAAACAATTTCCCAATCTATGTAAAACATGAACCCCAACATTAGCTCATGTATATATTCCTACTATCGAGAAGTTGCAACAATAGGAAATGCAAGAATCGAGTATACATGCATATGTAACAGATTATCCAATATTCAAAACCTAATATACTCCACTTGCAGATTTCTATCATCAATCCTAATTGTAACAGGCTCAAATTTCTTAATCTTAATCTTCCGATTAATTATTCATAAATTTCTTTTCGAATTCCTAATCCTTTGGTTATCTAATTCAAATCACCTTTAATTCCTAAACCTTATTCCGATTTTTGTAATTTCTTCCAAATATTAAACTTAAAAATATATATATATATATATATATATATATATATATATATATATATATATATATATATATATATATATATATATATATATATATATATATATATATATATATATATATATATATATATATATATATATATATATATATATATATATATATATATATATTCTTAAATTTCTTTATAAGCACTAAAATATTATTTTATTATTTTATACTACGACAAGTAAAATTTTAATATTATATTTACGGTTTTATTAAAACGTTACGTTTCAATTTCGTTTCCTTAAACTAACTTTACTACTTATCATTTTAACTTTACAACTTTGATTTAATTATTTTATACCTAAAAATTAACTATATTTTTCTTATTAACTTTAAGTATAGTTTTAACTAAAATTTTCTAAGTAAACTATCATATTTTCATAATCAAACCTTAATCATACTTTCCCATTAATCTAAAACATTTCACTAGCATAAAATAGAACAAAAATTTGATGAATCAAAATCCTTTCTACATCAATCCATAATGTTCATCACTTACACAAGCTATCACCATTTCCTTACACAAGTTAACCTTCTTCTACACTCCAAACTTTTACACATCCACTTACACACTCCAACTCTTACACATTCACTTACACACTCTAAATCACTTACACAAGTTAACCTTCTTTTTCATACAATCTTATGAACTAAAAAGTTGCCCAAAACTCATTATAAATACCCCTCCTTAGCCATGAGATCACTTGCACCCCCATCATCAAATCTTTCTACCATTCTTTCTTATATCTTCACTTCATTAACATCTTACTAACATTATACCCTTTTTATTTGTTGAAGAATCAAATGAAGATGGAGCTTGATCTTATCACTTCTTAAGCCAATAATCATCAACTTTTAAAAAGTCAAGTATTATCTTTTGGAGCTTGGATATCATTTTCTTTTGGGTAATTGAAGATCTACTTCTTTGAAGCTTGGAACCTTGAAGACTTTATCTTTTGGAGCTTATTTCCTTAAGTTCTTATTATCCTATTATTATTCTTTTACTTGGTTTACCACCACCTTCGGACGAAAATGGTACACATTTTCTTAACTCTCTCGTTATGTGATATTTATTTATGGTTACTCGATAATATAAAAGCATGATCAATATGATTTTATTTTAGTCATTTAAACTTTACATGGTAATATTAAAGTTATATCCAATTTAGTGATATTTTCGTCAAAACAATAATACTTTTGGGACACTCGAAAAAAAAGTCATATATATGGAAATTTTTGATTAATATGATAATATAGATATATATGAATTTTACTAGTTAAATAAACTTATGTGTTTAAAATGATTCCATATCATCTTGGTGTTTTGATAAATTTTTAATCGGTTTATTGGTAAAATAGTCAAACAAATTTGTTAAAATGCTTAGCGTTGTTTTTCTCGAAATCTCATTTCATTTAGATTTTGGACCTTTAATAAGTTGTCGGATTATGTTTTTTTTTAGTTATGATAGATCCGTTTTACTATTTTACTGATTATTTGATAAAATACGTTATTAATATTACTCTTGACTGTTATGATTATTTATGACATAATATGACTTAGTTTAGCCTCAGGAATTTTAGTATAGCTACGAAAATTTGTTATTTAATTAATATTAATTTATTAGATACTAGTAATTTGTTTCTATTAAAAAGGTAGAATTGTCAAAAATTTTACTAGTGCAAGTTTGACTTATAAGAATGTAAACTATTTCGGTTTAGGGTCTTGTTTGATATTGCATGATATTGATTGTATGACTCTGATAGTAAGGTAACGTCGAACCATGGACCGGCATGTAAAATCCCGGCGTCCGTGTTAGCCGGCACGTAAAATGCGGTGTCAGACAGGGGGTCCGAGAAAAACCCATCCTGTGAAGTCTCGAGCATAACAGTATTGAGAGGAGTGACGACTCCCACCACAGTTAGGGTTTAGGACTACGGTCCTCACCTAACAAGACCCTTACATATATCAGTTGTCATTATTGTTGTGATCTTGTGATGTGCTATGATGGTAAAGCTATGAGACTTAATTGAACTTGATTAAATAAGCATTAAGGTTACCAAGTATTTAGTAGCAGTAATGAACTTCTGCAAGTATTGAGAATGTAACTTAATGGCTTAGTAAAGGTTAATAATGAGTAATAACCTTCTATATTGTGCTTGATGATTATTTTGTAAGCATGATTTAACTATCGCATCATAAGCTTGTTGAAAAAATTGTACTCGGCTTTATCGCTGACCGATTTAATCGGCTGTCATCCGTATTATGGATGACAGTATTTTGCAGGAAAAATTAGCTCAGGTTTCGACCCAGGCCGCAACTTTAATTATTCTATCGAGGACTTAGCTTCAATGATTTTACTTGATGACTATATTGTACTTATGTTTTTTTTATCGTATTTAAGTAAACCTTATTTTATATTTTCTCAGTTGTAAGATATATTTTTTACTTATGTTTTGAACGATTTTTTTTATTTCAAATGGTTTTTAGCAGTTCGGCGTTTTACACTTCCGCATTATTTATCTGAAGTATAATTATTAATGCTAATTATGTATCGAGAGTGCCGCTCCTGCTACACTAATGATACCTTAAATCAGCCATAAAATTACCAAAATATTACAGGTTAGCAAATTCATTTCCCTAAAACGTCTAGGCACAGGATTACTCAAAACTTGTTGGTGCAAGAATTGTCAATGGATACTTGAATATAAAACAGTAAAGCACAAAAATCTAGCAACATTAACTCTAGGGTATACAACTGCAGGGAAGCTGCAACAGCAAGCAAATGCAAGAATCAAAATTACTGTGAAGAATTATTTAGTTAATTGTCAACTTGAATCCCTTTAAACAGTAAACAATTTCTTTTGTCAAGCCTCAATAATCACCAGATTGATTCAACCCAATACCTCCTTTACCCCAAACAGAGCCTAGAATCCAAATAACAAACCCTAGAATCCAAACAAGTATAAGGTGTAACCAAAGTTCACACACCATCAATGACAGAAACTTGGTCTTTAAGAGTTTACATCTATTTGCTAAATGTCTTTCCATTACTAATAAAGTACATATCATAAACCCTAGATATTGATTCAATTCACTGAAATTGCGAAAGCTTGAACAAAGAAAAACAATTAATTGAAAATTTTACACCAAATTCAGTCAGTAAATAAATAACTATTTCCAACATAAGCCAAATAAAATTAAAAAACTGAAACCAAATGAAACCATAACCAAAACCAACAAACACAAACTTAAATGTGATAGATCTAAACTAATATAACAACAAAAGTCAAATAAAACCCAAACAAAATACATTTCCAAATCAAATAATCAGAACTCAATTTCATCATTTCAATCCCCCAAAAGTTCAAAAGAAACCAAAATGAAAATCAAAGTTAATAAATTGAAGTATGAGAAAGAGGAGAGAAGAAATGTGGGAACCTCATAACTGCAACACTTGAACATTAGAAGTACATCGACTTTATCAATTATAATATATTCATGCTTAAATTAGTGACCAAGTCAAGCTATGAATCTGAAACACTTGATATCTAATTAGTAGATAAGCGGTAAGCAATAAGCGTAGATAAGTGTAGATAAGTGTAGGATCTAACCACAACACAGCTCCTTTGCAAACTGCTGCAAGACATCAGCTGTTAAATCCCTGTACATTGGTTAGCAATAAGCACAGTATCAACACCCTGGACTCTCCACACTGCACACACACCTTAAAAGCACCCTAGCATTCGACACTATCTTAGCCACAGTCCAGCAGGACACACACTGCACACACACACTGGACTGTCCCTGCACGCAGCACAAAACTCACACAGTCAATGGTTAATAGAAAAGGCATGATAAACTTACAACAAAGAATGAAATGTCAACCCAAAAATTTATAAAATAAGTTCAAATCTACAATTAAAATAAATTTCTTGTTCGCAAACACAAATACTTTTCATGTGTTGTCAATACTATCTAACTATTTAGAACATTTTGGTGGAAAATAAAAAGGCTTGTTAGTAGTAGCAAGAGGCAACCGTTCTTTTTGTTTTGGAATTTAGCAAGCATGTTCTATACATAATTCACAAAATAGACAAACGATTCAACAGTCTAATCCCTTACAATTGCAGTAAACAATGCCCATTTCAAACAAGTACATTAATAAGTTTCACAAAAATTACAATAGTAAAAAAGTGTATTTGACCAAAAACAATTGATCATCTAATAAAAAAAAATATTCTAAATCACAATGAAATGATGTTTACCTATCAACAAATTCTTCAAAACACCCTATAATAAAATTCGTCAAATAAAAAGCAAATTCATATCCCCCATGGAATGAAGAATTTCCATCAATAAATTCACCGAAATAACCTGTAATAATTCATCAAATGAAAAGCAAATTCTTATCTCCGATGAAATGAAGAATACACATCAATAAATTCACCTACATACCCTATAATAATTCATCAAATAAAAAGAAAATCCTATTCCCGATGAAATGAAGTGTACCCATAAAAAAATTAACCAAAACACCCCACAAATTCAGCAAATAAAGAGCAAAAAGAGTAAGAAAATAACTCGAACTTGATGCAATTATGAAGAGCCCACAATCCAATGTAAAGCTAGGGCATAATTGCATCAAAGCACTAACCAAGTACATCAAATCTTCATGCACTAAACTTGTTGGTCCTTGCTTACATAAGGGAGATCATCCTCAACTTGGGCTAAGCATGAACATGGGATCAATGCAAAGGCAAATAAGAGCACAAAGAAGCCTCTCAACATACGGTAGGCCAAACAGAAAGCTGGCCCAATATAAACAAGTGACAAAGCAAACAGAATACCAACCTGGCGACCAGCTCACCTTGCGAGCATTGAAACATCCAGCATGGTGTGTGTTTGAGCGTGGGACTTCGAGGAATGGCATCTTTGGACATGGGAGAAGAGGCCAAGACTCAAAGAACACACAGAGAGACCTCACAGAGCCCACAAGATCAGCCCCAAGGTCTTGTGTTCGCCTGGCATTTGAGAATGGTTGAATCATAAGGCAATCAGAGTTGCCAGCCATCGCCTACTGAGCAGCTGACCTTGAGGTCCTTCCACAGAGTCAACCTAAGCATCCCAAGATACACTAAGGGTAGTTTTGGAATCCCTATACATGGACCTTTCCATCAAGCCCTTAAGTGCCTCCCAACGATGACAGCAAAACACCAAGAAAGGGAGCTAAAGGTCCCCTGTCAGACAGGAATAGGCTGGAAGTCTAGTTAGCATTCTGTTTTGTTTTCCTTAAATTGTACACGTGTTTTAATAATAGGCACGGGGTAGTTAAAGGTTGTTAAAACTCCCCAACTAGCCGTTAGACTTTGCTCTATAAAAAGGGCATGATCATTGTAACATAAACTCAGTTTTCAGATTTGTTAATGAAGTATTCATTCAAGTAATTGGTGCAATTACAAACTTGAGTATTGCCTTTGTGAGTGAAGCAAGGGAAGTATTCAATCAATTCCACGAGGGTTAAGAGAGTGAATCTTAATCTTGAGTGTGAGGACGAGGCCAAGGACTGAGTGAAGGTCCATTTGTCTCCATCCACGACGAAGAACCATCTCCGAAGATTGTTCTTGTCACCCTACTGTTTTCATACAAAACAGAAGGTTTATTGTTCATTGTGTACGTTTAGTGTGTTCTTGATCATCTTCTTGAAGGCATATAGGGGGTTCTTGGATCATTCCACCCCGTACATGCATCAACTTGGTATCAGAGCCGCGTTTCGAGAAGGGACACGAGCAAGAGGAGTCGAGAAGATCAGGTAAAAGAGGGCAACATACGTGCTGGTAAGAACAATCTGGAAAATCAGGTTGTGCCATTTTTTTTTTCAATTTTCACGAATACAGGTACGAATTCAGTCTTATACTTTAATAATTCGATCTTTCTTTGTTAATTACTCATTTGTGATTAATTAATACGTTTTGTATCTTATCAATATATGAATTTGATTGAGGAATGCAAATTTCTGAAAATCTGATTATCGCATGATTGAATGTGCATCCATTTGATTTCTGAAAATTTTGTTTTGAGTCATTATACACATCAAATTTGGTCGACTAAATCAATTAAATTCAATTCTTGAATGTCCCGAATGCAAACTCATTGAAATTTGATGACAATTGCATTCTAAACGTTCGAACATCAGTCTTCGCTGAGAACACTGATATGTGCGATTTTGATTCTTGAAATTCGATTCTTTGATTGTTGTTAATGTAATGTTTGATAGGAATTGGATAGGATTTGGTTTTGTAACATTGAAAACTACGATTGCATGAGGAAGATTGATTTGAATAAGCTGAATTGTGAAATTCTTTTTGAGAAATTAGGGTTTGATAGTGTGTTTCTGAAATTATCATTCATTGTGTGCTGCATTTGATTTTCTATAGTTTATTGAACACATTAGATTGTTTGATTACTGTTTTTTTGTTGCATTGCATAACATCACATCACATTCTTGAATCATCATCACATCAAGTAATTCAGAAAACAAAAGAGTGAAGAACAAAAAAATCAGTCATTCATTTTCATTTGATCAGAAGTCTTTGTACAATTGATTCATTTGTAATAAATTTGTTCCACTCTCTGTATATTGGACTAAAATTGATCATAATCAAAAGATATTGGTATAACAATTCTAAAATCCAAGAATTACTTGTTGAATTCTCATTGTGACAGAAGATTTTGAACCAGTCCATACAAAGTTCTGATTTGTGGAACATTTGGAGTTTTACTCATTGTCTGCTGCATTAGATTGCTTGATTCTTGTGTGGATTTTAGCTTTGGCATTGTTTTGCATCATCTCACATTCAGATATAACCATTACATCTGAAAAAACTGAAATCCTCATTACTTTTAACACATATTATCACATTTCTATTGAACTCATGTTTTGATTTGTGCATTCATCCTTGCTGCTGGCAGTAGACAGTAACTCCTTTTGTGCTGTATCATTGTGTATTCATCTTTGTTCCTGATATATTGTGGTATTGAGGACAAGATGCATACTGAGGAGAGATTGAATAAGATGGCTCTTGCCATTACACAACTCACATGTGCAGTGACCAAGCTTGTTCTAAATGAGGGAAGATTAACAAATCTTACACCCCTACCTCCATGCACGACCATGACTACTCCTACAAAACAAAACAAAACAAGATATGTGCTGACCAAACGTGACGGGTATGAGGAAGTTCAGATTAGGAGAGGATCTAGGCATTTGGTCATAACAAAAACTAATGAGAAACAAGACCAACAGCAAAACAAAAAATTGAAAGCAATAGAGGATGCACTAGTAGACCTTGAATTGACTAAGCCTACGAATGTTGATGATATTGAGATAAATAAAGTGTGTTTGAAAAATCCATCTGCATACTGTAATGAAAATGATTTTCACTTCATGAACAATAAGGAAACGAGCTGTCTTGTGAATAAAAGCTTCACCACAGAGATTAGTGAGGAACAAGTGGAACAGCAAACCAACGCATTGAATTCAGTAGAAGATGAAGCACTAGACACTGAGCTGATTAAAACTATACATGCTGATGATGTTGAATTAAACAAACTGCACTTACAAGATTCACTTATATGCTGTGAGGTAAGTGGGTTTTATTTCATAGAGGACACCATTACTGACTTTTCTTATGATTGTAGGTACCACATGAATGTTGAACACCAAGCTAAGGAAATGGTACACCTACAAAGAGCAAACCAAAGGGATTCCACCAACATACGAGGAGACAGCATGCAAGGGACAAGGCATGAAGGAACTCAGACTGAAATACTGTAGCACCCCCTGATCAACTATAAAACTTCTAGGATTTTCAACTTGAATAACACAAAGAGGCATGAAGACAACGCAGAATTGAGGACAATTCTGTTTAAAGAAGGAGGGATTGATGTAATTATGAAGAGCCCACAATCCAATGTAAAGCTAGGGCATAATTGCATCAAAGCACTAACCAAGTACATCAAATCTTCATGCACTAAACTTGTTGGTCCTTGCTTACATAAGCGAGATCATCCTCAACTTGGGCTAAGCATGAACATGGGATCAATGCAAAGGCAAATAAGAACACAAAGAAGCCTCTCAACATACGGTAGGCCAAACAGAAAGCTGGCCCAATATAAACAAGTGACAAAGCAAACAGAATACCAACCTGGCGGCCAGCTCACCTTGCGAGCATTGAAACATCCAGCATGGTGTGTGTTTGAGCGTGGGACTTCGAGGAATGGCATCTTTGGACATGGGAGAAGAGGCCAAGACTCAAAGAACACACAGAGAGACCTCACAGAGCCCACAAGATCAGCCCCAAGGTCTTGTGTTCGCCTGGCATTTGAGAATGGTTGAATCAGAAGGCAATCAGAGCTGCCAGCCATCGCCTACTCAGCAGCTGACCTTGAGGTCCTTCCACAGAGTCAACCTAAGCATCCCAAGATAAACTAAGGGTAGTTTTGGAATCCCTATACATGGACCTTTCCATCAAGCCCTTAAGTGCCTCCCAACGATGACAGCAAGACACCAAGAAAGGGAGCTAAAGGTCCCCTGTCAGACAGGAATAGGCTGGAAGTCTAGTTAGCATTCTGTTTTGTTTTCCTTAAATTGTACACGTGTTTTAATAATAGGCACGGGGTAGTTAAAGGTTGTTAAAACTCCCAAACTAGCCGTTAGACTTTGCTCTATAAAAAGGGCATGATCATTGTAACATAAACTCAGTTTTCAGATTTGTTAATGAAGTATTCATTCAAGTAATTGGTGCAATTACAAACTTGAGTATTGCCTTTGTGAGTGAAGCAAGGGAAGTATTCAATCAATTCCACGAGGGTTAAGAGAGTGAATCTTAATCTTGAGTGTGAGGACGAGGCCAAGGACTGAGTGAAGGTCCATTTGTCTCCATCCACGACGAAGAACCATCTCCGAAGATTGTTCTTGTCACCCTACTGTTTTCATACAAAACAGAAGGTTTATTGTTCATTGTGTACGTTTAGTGTGTTCTTGATCATCTTCTTGAAGGCATATAGGGGGTTCTTGGATCATTCCACCCCGTACATGCATCAGAACTAGAGGAAGTGCCACAGAAGATGGGTCATTAGTGTTGAAATACACGAAGATGGTCGAATGCAACAAGAGGGGGGGGGGGGGGGGGGGGTGAATTGTGGTGTATCTAGCTTTACTTAGTTTTTCTTCTAATTTGCGGAATTTTAACAAACAAAATAAAGCTTAAACTTAAAAAGCAAAAGATAAAAAGGAGACAAAGATGTTACGTGGAAACCTTCTTGGCCTAATGAGAAGGAAAGCCACGACCCCCCGGGATTTCAAAATTCTCACTATGTTTTAGGCAATTACATACAATTACATAAAACAGTTTGCTTCACTTAAAGCTTCTCTACTCTAGGCCTAATTCTCTTTCTCTATTCTCCCTTCCTCTTTCTCTATTCTTACAATTCTCTTTTGAATTCCCTTAGACTTTTTCGTAAGTCTAATTACAACAAATCACTCATTAACCCTTACAAGGCCAATTCTAAAGAGATTAAAAATCAAAATAATTACTTAAGAAAAATATAATAAATTAATTGGCATTTAAAAACAGAAAATATTTTTCTTAAATGATCTCCCTTTAATGGACACTCTTGGACGGATCTCGGTTTGAGCAAAGTTCCTTCTATTTATAGCGGGAACAGACAACAGTTACCTTAGACACACCTCCCACTATCATCCACGTTCTCAAAGTAAGAGGATAGTGGAATTGCAAAAAAATGAATGACCGGCTGTTATTTGCTCAGAGAGAAAATTAGTTTCCTTAAGCTAAAAATAGCATAGGAGTTAAAAAGAACAAGATCCTAAAAAATATGAGATCTTAATCTTAAAATGAAAAAGTCTTAGGCTATTTTTAGATAGCCTAAAAATAGTTTTGCGAACCAATTTATTAAATAATTAAGCAATTAAATTAATTCTTAACCGTTACATCAACTTAAAAACAGAAAATAATTAATCCGCAATTTTCCAGCCGATGTTTCTCTCCAGACCTGCGACATGGGAACAGTGTACTGTCTCCAGCTTCAACTTCTGTTAGATTGTTCATCCTGGGAACAGTAGACTGTCTGTCTACTCTTAACACTTTAATACTCATCTAACTTCTTTGACCTTTAAGACACGTACAATCTTCCACAAAACAAATCTTAGGCTTCATCAACGATTTCTACAAAATCGGATATATACCTACAAAACAATCTCAAGAATATGTTTGTTTATTTCAAACGTGAAGTCATCATCAAAACCTAAGAGGCCAACAAATTCCCCCTTTTTGATGATGACAAACTTTATAAACAAACTTAGATAAATTAGAGTAAAACAAAATTCTTAGAGCATACTAGAGATTAAAGCAACTCTAATAACTTAGTAAATCAACTCATTACAATATAATTTACCAAGCATACATATACCAACTTACTCTAAAAACATAATATCAAATTGTTTAAATAATTAAACTAAAACAAGCTAAAATAAAATAACCTAAAATAAACTAAAACAGTTAAGTATTTTCAAAAGAAACAACTTTAAAACAGTTAAACCAAAACAATTAACCAAAATATTCATAATGTTAAAAACAACACAGATGATAAGTTTAGCATAGACATAATTAGCAGCATGATCCTTGCACACAACACATTATCTTCCATAATTGAATCAATATGAATCAATTGAGATATGTAACTGTCAATTCACACAGCTCTTCTTAAGTTTGTGCATTCTCTTCCCCCTTTTGTCATCAATCAAAAACAAGATAGAGACTATCAAACCTCAGCACAAACCATGTAGATTTGTCAGTGATGAAAGCAAGAAACAATAATGAAAGTAAGCACCATGAACAATAATCAAATCTGCATATAGATAGTTATCACAGACCACAGATAAAAGCAAAAGAAAGAAAATCAGCAGTTGTTCAACATTACAACATTGTACCCCAGATGGTACAAAACAAAGAGTGAAATTGTTTATCAAATGTGACAGCCAACAAATCTTAAAAAAAACATAGGGAGGGGGATCAAGGGGCAGTCTCTTCTTCATTTATATATTCAGTCTGCACTTCTACAGTATCCAACTTTGCACCAAGACGATCCTCCATCATGGTAAGTTGATCAACTATTGAAGCGAGTGAGACACGAACTTCATCTTGAAAAGCACTGAACTGAGACTGTAGGTCATTGAGTTTAGAAAGAACAGAATGTGAAGAAGCTTCAGGAACAGGATCAGGAATAGCACAACCAGTACCAGGTGATGATGGAAATGGTGGTGGTGTAAAGTGAATAGGTGATGGTGGTGGTGATGGAGTTTGATGTGGTAGTGGAGTGGTTGGCTTAGGAGAGAGAGGTTCATTTGATGTAGGCTCAGGCATGGTTTTAATTGTGGTATCATCAACCATTGCAGTCTTTCGTTTTGAAGCAAGCCTCCTACTCTTCCTTTGAACAGCTTTAGCCTTCTTCCTTAATGCAATCACAGTCTCTTCATCACTAGAATCATGACAGAGATTGTGATCCACATCTTCTCCTAATACTCCCTCCTGTTCGCAGTTTCCCCCTTACTTGCATTCCCTTCTTTATCTGTTTCAGTGGGAACCGGTTCTTGTTCCTTTTCCCTTTCTTTTTCTTTTTCTTCTTCTTTTTCTCCCTCTTTTTCTTCTATTTCTTCCTCCCTCAACTCTTCTTCTTCTTCAATTACTTCCTCATTAGATTCTACATCAACAACTTCCTCTGATTCGTGTATTAACACCCCTTCTTCGTTTAATTTGAGATGCAAATTTTGCAAACATTTTGCACTTATTTTCATATTGGGTCTCATTGGGAACTCCAACCCTTCCAATGGTACCCCAAACTTTCGAAAAATCCAAGTTAATAACCCTCCATAACCAACAACATTTCTCTTCTCAATACAGTCAGACAAATGTGATATCATCAAAGAAGGAAAATTTATCTTTATTTGATTTTCCATGCAATAAATCAAGGTTGCATTTCGTAAACTTACTTCACTCCTTTTGGAGTTTCGGGAGTTTCAGGGCAAAATAAATCTACGTGCAATATTATAGAGTAATTTATGCATTGGAGACAAGATATTATGACTGATTTTTCCTTTCTTTTGTTCAACCCCCAAATATTTGAAAATCGTTTTTTCATTTATTCCAGAAAAAACTATCTTTGTACCAACACAATAAGTATCAAACCCAAAATTCGGAATATTAAACCATTCCCCCAGCAATGCACTGTTGAATTCTATTTTTATGTTCTTAATCGTACTAGAACACATTCCACAGTCATTAGAAAAATTTGAAATAAACTCTCGCATAAGGTTTGGGAAAATGGAATGACAACTAGGTTCTGACATCAAAATCTCCCATTCTTGAAATTTCAAAATAGTATGAAGTTGAGGAAAATGTGTAGTATCGTACCAGTATTTGTCTAGCCCAAATCCAACGGACATTTCCTTTGAAATTTCTTCAGCACTGTTAGGGTTAATTTGCTTCAAACGTTTGACCGCTTTGGAGGATGATCCACCTTTTGATGAGAAGATTTTGCGTTTTGTACCAGTAGGCTCAATAGTATGTTTGGGCGATTCTTTAGTGGTTTCTTGGGATGGTGATGGTGCAGCATTCAACAATGGTGGTGGATGAACTACTTTTAAAGGTTTTGGCTGGGTATTTTTATAGGATGTAGAAGTTTTCTTGCTGGTTTTTGGAGTTTTCTTTCCTGATTTTGAAGATTTCATTTTGAAATTTGAAAGGTTGAGAGAAGGAGAACAGTTTCTTAGGGAAGGATTGAGAGTACAAGATGACGGTTTTGAAGAGTGATTTGATGTGGAAAAGGCTTTTTAAGGGATGATGAGTTGACGGTTACCTTATGTCAAATCTCATCAAAGCCCTTCATCATTGCTATGATATGGAAAGATTGTGGGAAGTTTTTGGGTTAAAACCGTTTCCCATTAATTTTTTTTTTAATTTAAGTTGGCTATACATTATCCAAACAATATAAAATATGAATTCTAAAATAAATTATAAAAACAAAATAAGATAATATGAATTATTATAAATTATTATATGAAGAAAATAATGAACACACTGCTTTGGTCTGATCAAAATAACAACATGCAAATAAGAAGGCATTCATAGTACAAACTTTATTAAGTGTTTACCTGATCCATGCAATAATTGATTCTCAATTAAAATATTGAGGTTGATTCCTAACCCTCTTTTTTCATGATGCTTCTTTGGGAATTTTATGCAACCAACTTTAGTGGAGCTTGATCATACAAAGTTCCAATCTCATCTTTTCATAATGTTCCCTTGGAAGCTAGCGGTTTGGTCAGAATGTCTGCAACTTGTTCATTAGTATTGACATGCTTTAATACAATATTTTTGTGTTCTACGTTATCCTTAAGGAAATGATGTCTAATATGTATATGTTTAGCTCGTGAGGGATGCATAGGATCTTTAGATATACATTTGGCACTGGTATTAGCACAATAAATAGGAATGCATCCAATTTTAATACCAAAATCTCTTAGTTGCTGTTTTAACCAAAGCATTTGGGAACAGCAAGCTGCTGCTGCTACGTATTCAGCTTCGGCTGTGGATAATGCAACCGTGTTTTGTTTCTTGGAACTCCATGAAACTAAACATGAGCCAAGAAATTGTACCATACCTGATGTACTTTTTTCTATTTACGAAATCACCTGCATAATCTGCATCACTAAAACCTTTTAAATCATAGACATCACTTTTAGGATAAAATAGGGACAAGTCGTCTGTTCCCTTTAAATATCTCAAAATCCTTTTTACTGTTGTGAGGTGTGATTCTTTAGGGTTTGATTGAAATCTAGCACATAAACCAACACTAAATGAGATATCGGGTCTACTTGCGGTTAGATATAATAAGGAACCTATCATGCCTCGATACATTGTTTGATCTACGTTAGTTCCTTTTAGGTCTTCATCTAATCTAACATTTGTAGCCATGGGTGTATGGTTGGTTTTAGCGTTGTTTAGCCCATACTTCTTAAGAAGTTCTTTTATGTATTTTTGTTGATGAATAAAAATACCAATTTCAGTTTGTTTAATTTGCAAACCAAGAATGAAATTTAATTCTCCCATCATGCTCATTTCAAATTCTGTGCCCATAAGGTTGGCAAATTCTTTACATAACAAATCATTGGTTGCACCGAAAATAATATCATCTACATAAATTTGAACAACTAAAATATCATAACCTTTATTCTTAAAGAATAAGGTTTTATCAATTTTTCCTCTTACAAAGTTATTTTGAATCAAAAACTTTGATAGTCTTTCATACCATTGCCTAGGAGCTTGTTTTAGGCCATAAAGAGCTTTATCAAGCTTGTAGACATAAACAGGACAAGAGGTGTTCTCAAAACCAGGGGGTTGTTCAACAAAAACTTCTTCATCAAGAAAACCATTTTAAGAAAGCACATTTCACATCCATTTGATATAACTTAAAGTTCATAAATGCAGCAAAAGAAATTAAAATTCTAATAGCCTCTAACCTTGCTACCGGAGCAAATGTCTCAGTGTAATCAATACCTTCTTGTTGATTGTACCCTTTGACCACGAGTCTTGCTTTGTTTCTTACAATTATTCCATGCTCATCTAGCTTATTCCGAAATACCCATTTCAAACCAATTACCTTCTTGTTTTTTGGTTTGGGTTCCAAGTGCCATACCTTATTTCTTTCAAATTCATTTAATTCATCTTGCATGGCTACTATCCATTCGGAATCCTTTAGAGCTTCTTCGTGATTTTTGGGTTCAAGTGATGATAGGAACGCAAAATGTGCACAAAAGTTTCTCAGTTGGGATCTGGTTTGTGTTCCCTTATTCATATCACTGATAATCAGATCAAGAGGATGATAACTTTGATATTTCCAAGGTTTAGGCACAAATTCTCTTGAGGGAACAGTAGCATGTTCCTGTTCAACATCTTGATTGGCATTTTGTTCAGCTGCTGGATCATTTTGGTCATCTGTGGGAACAGCTGAATTGGGAACAGTCTGCTGAACCTGTTGTGCTGGCAGTTCCTGGACTTGGTCAGTTTCTTCTTCGTCTTCATGTATTGGCTGTTCACCTGCTGTTCCTTGATCTTGCACCTTTATTTCTTCATCATCTTCTAGATTTGCAAGACCTATTTTGACATTGTTTATTTCCTGTTCACTTGTTGAAAAGTTAGTTTCATCAAAGATTATGTGAACGGATTCCTCCACGCATATTGTTCTTTTATTATAAACTTTGTAAGCTTTGCTATGTGATGAATAACCGAGAAATACTACTTCATCACTTCTTTCATCAAATTTACCTATGTTTCGTTTTCCATTTACATGAACAAAGCATTTGCATCCAAATACACGAAAATAGGAAATATTTGGTTTAACACCTTTAATCAATTCATAGGGTGTTTTAGAAGTGATTGGTCTTATTAACACACGGTTCAAGATATAGCATGCAGTATTGACGGCTTCGGCCCAAAAATTTCTAGGTAGACCACTAGCAATCAACATAGTCCTAGCCATTTCTTCTAGGGTTCTATTTTTCCTTTCTACCACTCCATTTTGTTGTGGTGTTCAAGGAGCGGAAAAATTGTGATTTATACCATGTTCATTGTAATAATTCATAAAGTTTGAATTTTCAAATTCTTTGCCATGATCTGATCTTATGTGAACAATTAGATTATTGGTAGATTTTTGTGTTTTGTTAGCAAAAGAAACAAACTCATCAAAAGCTTCATCTTTGCTTACTAAAAATATAGTCCAAGTAAATCTACTATAGTCATCAACTATGACAAACACATATCTTTTGCCACTACGGCTTTGTGTTCTCATAGGTCCACATAGATCCATATGAATTAATTCTAATGGTCTAGAGGTAGTCACACAGATACTTTGATTTAAAGGATGACCGCACATGTTTTCCTTTAGCACAAGGATCATAAATTTCATTTTTGAGGAATTTTATTGCTGGTAATCCTCTTACTAGGTCTTTTGATCTTAAGGTGTTAATCAATGAATAGCTAGCATGACTTAGACGCTTGTGCCAAAGCAGTGGGTCTTCTTCTATAACGCTTAAACACGTTAGACTGGTTTTGGGAACAGTGTCCAGGTCCACAACATAAGTGTTCCCTTTTCTGATTCCCTCAAGCACAGGGTCTCCTGTGTTGTTCTTAGAAATTATGCATCATTTAGAAGTAAACTTAACAGAGTTACCTTTGTCACAAAATTGAGAAATACTTAAAAGATTGTGTTTTAAATTCTCGACTAAAAATACATTGTCAATGGCATGGGAACTTGACCTTCTAACCTTTCATTTGGCGATTATCTCACCCTTCATATTATCACCGAAGGTTACAGTTCCCCCATCATAAGCTTCAAGTGAGAGAAATTTAGATTTGTCACCCGTCATGTGCTTGGAACACCCACTGTCGAGATACCATGAGTTGTTCCCCCTCACTTGAACCTGCAAATCAAATTAATGGTTAGGTTCAGGAACCCAGTCATCCTTGGGTTCCCTGTCGATAATACTTGAATCACATTTCTTAATCCATATGCGTTCGACATAATTTTTATTTGCTTTGATATGATGTTCCCTTTTTACACATTGATTTTTCAGGTGTCCAGTTTTACCACAAAAGGAACAGATCTTACTACTAGGGAGATCAACATAGACCTTTTTCTTTTTATCACATTTAACATAACCTAAACCTTCTTTATTCTTTGGTTTAGCATTTAGAATCCATTTGGGAACTTCATTGATTTTCCCTTTTCCTTTTTAATCAAGTGATCTTTTAGATACTTATTTTCCCTTTCTCGTGATTCTAATTTTAATTTCATTTCTTGAAATTTCTTGCCAAACATATGAGTGGATTTATCATTTTCAACCCATTTTGATTCTAGCAATTTGTTTTGATTCTTTTCAATGTTAAGAATGATGAATTCCTGCTTTATTTTCTCCAATTGCTCTTTCAAAATAACATTCTTATCTAACAAATCAAAAAATCTACTTTGCACATCGATCCTAAAAGTATTTAAGTATGAGATGTGATCTTTATTTAACTTAAGGTCTTTCTCTAATTGGAGACACTTAGCTGTTTTTTTTTCCAACTTCTCTAGTGTTTCCAAAAATAACTAAATTAATTTATCCTTACTTAAACTGAATAGATGTTTAGGAGAAGAACTAGAAGACATTACCTCTCTTTCTTTAGTCTCTTCATGAGATGCCATGAGACACAGATTTGCAGTTCTTCCTCTACTGGAACTTCAGTTTCAGCTTCGCTTACAGTGTCACCCCAAGCTGCAATCATTGCTTTACGATTGTTCTGAAGTTTCCCTTCTTTGGCATTCTCCCGGCTTCCCTTGTCTTCCCTTTGCCCTTCTTATTCTTCCATAGAGGGCAATCCTTGATGAAGTGATCAGTACTTCCACATTTGTGGCATTCAAAATTTGTGTTCAAGTTGGCAGTTCCTCTTTCCTTATTATTTCTTTGGTTTCTATATCTGCTGTTCCTGAAGAATTTTTTGAATTTACGTGCCAACATAGCAGCTTCCTCTTCACCAGCTTCTGATTCTTCACTATCATCCGCTGCCAGAGCCAGTCCTTTATTTCGGGAACTGTCAGCTGTTCCCAAATGTAGTTCATGTGTCATGAGTGAACCAGCTAGCTCTTCCAAATTGAACTTGGTGAAATCTTTGGACTCTTGAATGGCTGTGACCTTAGCTCTCCAGCGCTCATCTTGTGGAAGACTTCTCAGTATTTTCCTGACTTGTTCATCAACTGGAATAATCTTGCCAAGAGAGACAAGTTCGTTTGTAATGTTTGTGAACCTGGTAAACATCTCTTGAATATTTTCCTTAGGTTCCATAACAAACCTTTCATATTTGGACATTAGGAGGTCAATCTTGGATCGCTTCACTTCACTGGTACCTTCATGGGTAACTTCCAGCAGGTCCCAAATCTGCTTTGCCATTTTACAACCCATGATACGATTATGTTCATTTGGCCCGAGACCACAGTGAAGCAGCTTGATCGCAAGAGCGTTCATCTCCATCTTTTGAAAGTCTTCCTTTTCATATTCAGTGATTGGTTTTGGAATTGATTCATTGTTGGAGTTGATGGTCGTCACTTCGAAATCTCCTATTTCAATTACTCTCCATACCTGGTAATTTTCGGCTTTTATAAAAATTTTCATCCTATTTTTCCAGTAGGTATAGTGTAACCGCCTTGAATTATGAAGGCAAACACTAACTGGAATTTAGTATTAATCAAGCGGAAGCTTACTTCTGCCAACACAATTAAGGGGTTACTTAAAGGTCAAACCAATATCCAAGCAATATAACGGAAGTCTTAACTGTCCAAAATGTAGGAAAATTACAACCAAATCGAAATAAGTCCAAAGTTCAAATTACATCCTTAAATTAGTCTAAATCTAAACTAATAGTCTCTCAAATAAAATAACGAGATCTAAACAAAAGGGGAGTCATACTCCAACTCAGGTTCATCTTCCGCTCGCATATCCATTCTCCGTCGAGGTGCCATAGGGTTTTACTCTAAAAACAAAACCATTGGAAAAACATACAAAGCATAGTATCAGCAAAAACGCTGAGTATAAACACACTGGTGTCCGTCAAACAAGTTATTAAAACCCTTTTTTTGTTTTTGAGTAAATTCATTTTGAAATATGCTTTTTCATTTGATAAATCATATTATGATTCAAATCCAGTTCAATGGCTCTATAGTCATTTCAAATTCTCATTGTTCATCATAAATCATAAGATCTCAATGGATCCAAATCAATTTCAAACTCATATCATAAGTTTACATGGGTACTCTGTGAGTCATCTTGTGACTCGTTTGGTAGTCGGTCTACCGTCCGCGACATGTCCGGCAAGTGTAACACAATGGTATTGTGAACAATTCGCGCTCAGCATTGGTGAGCCGTTTAATCATGCACACAACATTTGCTGTGGCATATGTACCCGTCATTTAGGCTAAAACATTTTTTTGTACATAATATATATCTTGTAATTTTAATAGCATTTGAAAGTCAAAAGTATCAATTTTTTCAATATGATAAACATCTTTATTTGCACATAGCAAAACATACTTTATTTGCGACTTAACAAAATCAAATCATAATATTTCCCACATGGGTAAAACATGCTTAGCATAATCATATCATTAAACATAACCTTTGTATTATATTGGGGCATCACTAGCATGTATGGAAATGCATCGTAACAAAAAGTAATTAAAGTTCAATACAATGTTTTTTTAAGGAAACCACTAAAATGTTTCGTTTCAATCCTTTTTAAAGTAAATATAACTTTAAAGGGTTTTGAAATTCATTCAAAACAACTAGAATATGATTCATAAGTCTATAAAATCATTACAACAGAAGATTTCATAAAACACTATTTTCTTAAATACGAGATAGTTTTGCCGGTAATAAAATCGATAATTGATTTACAAAGTACATATTAATTCTCCAACAAGGCCCAAATTAATCAAGTCATTATAATACCTTATTTAAAATGAATTTAAGGTTGTCCCATCAGATTATAATTGGTTATGCGAATTTATAACGATCTTACAATTATTTTCGACAATTTGGGTATATACCGTTATTTAAATGGTGTCTTAAATCCATAAAATTTATAAACCATCTAATTTAAACTTAATTTATACTATGAGGCAGTAGGTTATTAATGTAATTATAAATTTTTTTATATAGGTCTATTTTTACCGAAATTTAATCAACAATATTACACTTTTTAATAAATAAACATTGTCTATTAATTTGATAAATTAGTAAATAATTAATAATTTCTTATATAAACTTATACCAAAGTTCCAGAAGTCATATAATATGTTTATTAGGCTATTTGAACTTATAAAACTCATGTATGATGTTTTATTATTTTGTACAGATATTTTATCGATAAATAGAATAAAATAGATTTAAAATTATTTAAGTCCGAATAAAATATTATAAAAATTATATAATATTCCAGAAGCTATTTTAAGGGGTAAAAAATTTTAAATAACCATTTAAAAATCATGTGGGCTATTTTTAATAATTAATATCGTTATTTTACCAATAAACCGAATAAAATTTATCTAAGTCCATATATGGTCACGAAAATCCATATAAATTTTTGAACATGTATCTACTGTTTATATAAGTGTCTCATAAAATTTTCATGTCCAAAAGACGTCATTTAGTATTTATTTTATATTTTACCGTTTTCAAATTTACCGATTATTAATAACCGAGTAAAAATTATTAAGGTCCTTAAATGTCAACGAAACCTTCCCAAACTTTTACCAATTTTACCTACTATCCATATGAGTATGTGATAAAAATTTCAAGTCCATATGTCTTTGTTTGGTAATTATTTTATATTTTACCATTTTACAATTTACCGTTAAACAATTTAACGATTATTCAAAAATAATAAAAAAAAATTCCAAACTAAATATATTCTGGCCAAATCTTGTTGGAGACATTATAATATGTTTTTATTAATTATTTTTGATGATGAAGAGTTCATCTAATACCATGTTTTATAATAAGAGTATTTAACACCTTAAAATCCATTAAAATATCAATTTAACGAATAATCTCAACAAAAAGTATCCAAGAAATTTTCTTAACATATAGCTACTGAAAATTTCTTTTAAAATGAATTTCAAATATTTTCAAATTCATATAATCATTTCCATCACAATAACTTTCACAAAGTAGTGTTAAACATGCCTTTAAACATACAATAATTTATAAAATCAACATGCATGATGCCCACAATAATAATACATGTAATAAATTATTCCATACTCAAATTTATCATTTTGACATCATTTTTCAAGATTTAAGAACTTCTCTTTGGGAATTTTATTTTTTTTAAAAAAAAAAAAGTTTATACACAAACTTTCCCAACTTGTTCTTAAATCATTTAAAAATCACCCCATGTTACATACCTCGACTCCAAGCCTATATAATTATTCCGTAAGCTCCTACGCGTTCTTAGAAGCGGTTCTAACTTCGGGTCCTTGCCCTTCAAGTCTCAACTCCAACTCTTCAACTAAACATATTGCATTCATCCAAAAATCAATAATAATTTTGGATTTCTAACATGCACTTAATTTTTCCAAGTTAGAGTTGTTAGACTAATACTTGTGTTGATTTTAATATATTTGGAGTATACTTATTATGTTGAGCAACATACTTAGTTAAGTCCCATAATTTTATTTGAATCCTTTAAGTAACAAAATTTATATGTTTATGGAAATACATTTTCTTACTTTCTATTATGGCCTATTTTTATAGATTTATAAGTGATGATTTTCTTAGTTTAGAGATAAAATACTCATTTTATAATGATTTTAGTTTATAGAAAGATTCATGTAAAAAAATTGTTTTACATGAACAAGTTTTAACAAAACTAGTGGAATAAGGAAATGAACATAACTTACTCTATACTTGGTGGATTTCTTCAAGTTTGGTGTCTATGGAAAGCTCTTAAGATGAAGATTATTTTTATGAGAGATTTGAGTTTATAAACATAAATTTTCAGAAATTTTAGATGGGTTTTTGTAGGAGATTTGATGAGAAAAGAAGGTGTTGTAGTTATTGAAAGTTTGAAGGATTCTAGTGTTTGTTCATGGATGAACTTGGGAGCAATGTGTTGGGGTTTATGGCTGAATAATTATTCAGAAAATGGAGTGTTTTTGCTTCAAATATTTTCCTTTTGCATACTTGTAATGATGCACAAGCTTTGGGTAGAACAAAAGGGGTTTTGGGTAGTGTGATTGGCTTGAGTGTGTAAGTGAACAAGGAGCTACTAAGGGGATTTGGGACAGCCATATTAGCTGCTGTTTGGGGCTGATTTGGAGTGCTTTTTGTCCTCAATTTGGTCTATTATGGTATAAGAAAGGTTTATCTAAGATAGTTTAAAGTTTGGGTAAAAATTGTTGTACATGTAACAAGTTATGTAACTTGTACTTCATGTTTAAAAATCACTTGTATATGTGAGAAATATTTAATTTACTCCCATCATGGTTATATAATATGCTTGGGTAATAATTAAATTTTTTTTTTGAACTGTTATGGGTAGTTGCTCAACTTTAAGTTTTACCTCCAAAGTTTACGTTACTTGTTACGATTCATAATCGCGTTACGAATTAACAAGTTTCTAATCATTGTAGAGAATTTTCAAATTACTACCATCACTAATTAAATTATAATTAGTAACGAACAAATATATAAGAAAAATTAGGCGCTAAAAACGACTAATGAAATCTCCTAATAATACGACTGTTTCATATAGAATTTCCCATCGAACATGGGTGGCCTTTGCGTAGAGTACCCTTCTCCCATGCGTTCGTTCATCTTCAACATCTTGCCAGGGAACAGGATACTGCTCTCAGGGTTTCCTGATTAAATGAGGAACAGGGCTCTGATACCAATTGTTGAAATACACGAAGATGGTCGAATGCAACAAGAGGGGGGGGTGAATTGTTGTGTATCTAGCTTTACTTAGTTTTTCTTCTAATTTGCGGAATTTTAACAAACAAAATAAAGCTTAAAATTAACAAGCAAAAGATAAAAAGGAGACAAAGATTTTACGTGGAAACCTTCTTGGCCTAATGAGAAGGAAAACCACGACCCCCCGGGATTTCAAAATTCTCACTATGTTTTAGGCAATACATACAATTACATAAAACAGTTTGCTTCACTTAAAGCTTCTCTACTCTAGGCCTAATTCTCTTTCTCTATTCTTCCTTCCTCTTTCTCTATTCTCACAATTCTCTTTTCAATTCCCTTAGACTTTTTCGTAAGTCTAATTACAACAAATCACTCAATAACCCTTACAAGGCCAATTCTCAAGAGATTAAAAATCAAAATAATTACTTAAGAAAATTACAATAAATTAATTGGCATTTAAAAACAGAAAATATTTTTCTTAAATGATCTCCCTTTAATGAACACTCTTGGACGGATCTCGGTTTGAGCAAAGTTCCTCCTATTTATAGCGGGAACAGACAGCAGTTACCTTAGACACACCTCCCACTATCATCCACGTTCTCAAAGTAAGAGGATAGCGGAATTGCCAAAAAATGAAAGACCGGCTGTTATTTGCTCATAGAGAAAATCAGTTTCCTTAAGCTAAAAATAGCATAGGAGTTAAAAAGAACAAGATCCTAAAAAATAGGAGATCTTAATCTTAAAATGAAAAAGTCTTAGGCTATTTTTAGATAGCCTAAAAATAGTTTTGCCAACCAATTTATTAAATAATTAAGCAATTAAATTAATTCTTAACCGTTACATCAACTTAAAAACAGAAAATAATTAATCCGCAATTTTCCAGCCGATGTTTCTCTCCAGACCTGCGACATGGGAACAGTGTACTGTCTCCAGCTTCAACTTCTGTTAGATTGTTCATCCTGGGAACAGTAGACTGTCTGTCTACTCTTAACACTTTAATACTCATCTAACTTCTTTGACCTTTAAGACACGTACAATCTTCCACAAAACAAATCTTAGGCTTCATCAACGATTTCTACAAAATCGGATATATACCTACAAAACAATCTCAAGAATATGTTTGTTTATTTCAAACGTGAAGTCATCATCAAAACCTAAGAGGCCAACAATTAGCAATTGTGTTAACAATAAACTCATCAAAATCGAAATGGAAGTAGTAAGAATTATAAAAATCCAACCTTCGCAAGAAGAAATTGAAGAGCTAGGGTTAGGGTTTTACGAATATATGCAAAGAAAAGGTGTGACACATTCAAGCTCAAATTGTCAACTCCTTGTAGTAAAAAATCCACAAGAAAATTGAAGATAAATAAAAGACTGATTGAGAGCAAAGTAGGAGGAAAAAGCCACTACTATTTCATAAACTTCAACCTGAATGAGTGAGGGTCACACATGACCTTACATAGGCAAAATAAAATAGATAGTACACTGACAAAGGGAATATTCCTTGCATACATAGTGGAGCAATGAAATTTTTGTGCATTGGCCCTATATTCTGCTTCAGCTGAAATCCTAACTACAACCGATTATTTATTGGATTTTCAAGAGATGGGTGATTGATCCAGCATGATGCAGAATCCAGTAGTTGATCGTCTTGTATAGGGGCAGCCAACCCAATCACTGTCACAATATGCTGTCAAGGTGGCAGTAGAGGAAGTTGCTAGAAGAATGCCTTGAGAGGGGTTGTTTTTAAGGTATCGTAGAACTCTTTTAGTAGCTTGCATATGTATGGTGGTGGGTTTGTGCATAAATTGGCTTAGAAGGTGAACATCAAAGGTAATGTCTGGCCTGGTGAGGGTAAGATAAATAAGTTTGCCAACAAGCTGCTAATAAAAGACAGGATGAGAGAGTGGGTCACCAAAGTCAGTGTGAAGCTTGGCATTGGGATCTAAGGGAAGTTTGAGAGGTTTACAGGATTGCATATGATACTCACATAGAATATCAAAGGTGTACTTTTTGAGAAAGAAATATGCCTGATAGGCTTCTATCAACTTCAATTCCCAAAAAATATTGAAGGGGCCCATTGTCTTTGTTGATTCAAGCCTCAAATCTCAATATTATGGAGGTGAGTTCGATCACCTCGTAGCGTACTCCTTGGCTTGCACGTTTGAGAACGAGGTTGTGAATGTAAGGAAGTATGAGCGATTATGTTTTGGATCATTTGATGAAGTGATCAAAGTGGGAAACTTTGTGTGCCTTGATGAAGGCATCAAAGTGCTCATGGAAGTTTACGAAGGTGGCTCGAGTGGTCGAGCATGTAGGGCTCGATCGAGCCTCAAGACAGAAGGTAGGCAGTGAGTGCTGGACCTCCGCTCGACCAGGCGAGCGAGGCTGCTCGACCCGAGCGGGCTTCAGAACATACGAAGCAGTGTTTCTGTTTTATCTTCGGTTTTGTTTGGGCTTTTAAGTCTTTTATTTTAGGATATTCTAATATGTCTTAGGGATATATAAAGAGTCTTAGAACATCATTAGGGCATGAAGAGAGGCATATACAAGAGAGTAAAACTAGGATTCACACCACAAGAGTTCATCCTCTTTGTATTTGCATATTTTAAGAGAGATTAAAAAGTAAAGGTTCAATCTTTGCTTTGGGAGATTATTCTTAAAGCTTTGTAAGGTGAGTCATTAATGTATTCTTGTTTATATTAATGATAAGATACTTAGTTTGAGTGGGAGGTATCATTAGATACCTCATATATTGTGTGTTGTTGCCATTGTTGTTGCTTGCTCTGTTTTTGTGATTTCCTTTGCATTAGTTTACTTCTTTTTTCTTCACCATTGCATTAGAATATCTAACCAACAGTCTTTCATGTGAAACTGAGTAGCAAGGAAGGTTTTGGATTGAATAATGGTAAAAGAGTCATTCCCAGCTACAATGAGGTCATCAACATATACTAAGATTGTAGTGTGATGATTCTGATGATGCTTGGTGAAAAGGGAGTAGTCATTCTTATATTGAATGAAGCTAAAGGATTGAAGGGCAGATGACAATCTTGCAAACCATTGCTTGGGAGCTTGTTTGAGCCCGTATAGGGCTTTTTGCAATTTTCATGCTTTATGAGAGTTCTGTTGACAGTATAGGATAGAGGAGGAAGTGTCAAAGGTAATTGGGTTTCCTGGACTAGAGTAACCAGTTGGGAAGCTCATATAGACAGTTTCATCAAGGTGTCCATGAAGAAAGGCATTTTTCACATTTAGTTGGAATACTTCCCAATCTTGTCTGGCAGCAACTGCAAGGAGAGACCTAACAATGGTGAGTTTAGCCACAAGAGCAAATATTTCTAGGTAGTCTATGCCATGCTTTTGCTTGTTTACCAATATAACCAGCCTAGCCTTGTGTATTTCAATATTACCATTGGGAAAATAATTTGTTTTTAACAGCCATTTGCATCCAATTGGCTTTTTGTTAGGAGGTAAATCTGTCACAACCCAAGTGAGATTCTCCTTAAGAGCTTGAAGCTCTTCATTCATTGCCTGAATCCAGTGAGGATGGAAAATAGCTTCATGAAAGTGGATTGGATCATGGTTGTGGGATACAGAAGATTGGAAACATGTAAGTTGGGGATTGACAGAGGTGAATGTTAAGTTTGATATGGGGTTGACATAGTCTTTTAGCCAGCTGGCACTAGTGGAAAGAACCTCATTTGCTCCGGTTTTTTTGCCATTATTTGCTGCGGTTTTGGCCCCCAGCAATAGTGATAGCAGCAAATGTCCTACTTTAAATGCTGCGGTTGCGTTGTTCTAGAGGAGTTGCGAAGAGTGGGAGGTTGTATATGAGGAATGGGTGAGCTGGATGAAGGTGAGGCTGGTTCACTATTCTGATCACGGTTGATGGAAAGGATGGGAGGTTTGATGGATTCATCAAAATCTTCATCTGAGGAGTATTCCCAAGGTGTATTGTGTTGGATGTGATGTTCTGGAGAAGGGGGAATGAGATGCTGCAGGTGGTCTGGGGACAAAGTGTAAGGGAGTATGTGTTCAAACTACTTTATATCTCGAGACACAAAGACTTAATAAGTAAGAAAGTTGAGCAATCTGTATGCCTTCTGAGTGGCTGGGTACCCTATGAAAACACAAGGAACACCTCTTGCATTGAATTTGTCTGTGTGGCGTTTGGGGTCGTGAGCAAAGGCCAAACAGCCAAATACTTTGAGAGAAGAGTATTTGGGTGGTGTGTTATAGAGCATTTCATATGTTGTTTTGTTTTGCAACACAGGAGTGGGAAACCTGTTGGTAAGGTAAGCTGCTGTGAGTACACAATCACCCCAGTATGCTTTGGGTAGCTTGCCTTGGAACCTCAAATATCTTGCCATCTCTAAGATGTTTCTATGCTTTCTCTCAACTCTTCCATTTTGCTGTGCAGTGTTAACACAGCTGGTCTGATGAATAGTCCCATAGTTTTCATACAGGTGTTGGCATTGTTCATCTTTGAATTCTAGGCCATCATCAGATCTGATCACTCTCACTTTACAATTGAACTGTGTGGCTGCTGTTTTCACAAATTTTGCAAGGGTTCAAATGCCACTAATTTGTGTTGCAATAGTGTAATCCAAGTGGTTCTTGTATGGTCATCAATTACAGTAAGAAAGAATCTATGGTGGCTTCGAGTTTGTACTTTATAGGGCCCCCATATATATATATATGAAGAAGCTCAAAAGGGTATGAGGCATGGGATTAGCTTTCAGGAAAGGGAAGCTTGGTAAGTTTGGCCATAGGACAGGTGGAACAGATTGTTTGGGTTTGTGATTTCAAGTTTGGTTTGATGTTAAGTCCTATTATAGATAGTTTTTGGATTGGGGCATGCCCTAATCTTAAGTGCCATAGCATGATCTCATTAGGTTTGTCTGCTTCCAGCCATCTATGAGTAACACTCACAAGTGTCTTTGCAGCATTCAGGCCAGTGGGTGTTGTGAGATTTGAGAGGTTACTAACAATATGCTTCATGTCATCATTCATTAAATAATACAACCCATTCCTACATTCCCCTATGCCTTTGAGCTTTGAGGTGTCATGATCAACAATCATACAATAACCAACATAAAAATTCACCTTACACTTTCCAGAGTTAGTAAGTTTATTCACAGAAAGCAGGTTATGCTTAAAGTTAGGAACAACAAGAACATTTTCAAGAACAAGACCATTTTTGAGTTTTACAACTCCATATTCAGTTATTTTTTAGCATTCTCCATTTGGGAGATTTATTTTCATTCCATCTTTTGCTGTCTTAACATCTTCAACACATCCAACATCACAAGTCATATGATCACTAGCTCCAGAGTCTATTATCCATTCTACATCAGCACTATGTTCAGATGAGAGTGATGCCATACCTGCAAATCTAACAAAATTTTGTTTCATTTCATCATCAAAAGAGGTAGGTTTTGTTTGAGTATTGGGCAAACTTCTCAACAGTTGTTCAATTTGTTGGACTGTGAACTCATTGCTTCCTCCTTGATGTATGCTACCTTGAGCAGTAGCAGCCACTTTTCCCCCTCTTCCTTTGTTATAAAAGTTGTTCTGATTCCTTCCTTGAAAGATTGGATTATCTCCTGCATCTCTTCCTTTGGGGTTGCTTCTGAACTTTGGGTGCCATTTTGGATACCCTACCAGTGTGCAACACTTTTCTTCCGATTGTCCCTTCACTCCACAAGCTCCACATACAAGGGTGTCACTTCGTCTCTTACTATACATAGTTGAGGACTCCAGGATACCCTTCATAGGATCAAGTATACTTCTCTGAGATTCTTCTATTTGAAGGATGTTGCTAGCAAATTCTACTGATGGTAAAGAAACAAGCATGAGGAGGTGGCTTCTTTGCACTCCATACATGTTATTCAGTCCATTTAGGAACTGAAATAGCCTTCTTTCTTCTCTTTGAGTTTCAAGAGCCTCTAAGAGCTTTAAAACAACATCTGCTTCACTGGATACAACAAGAAGTTGGTCAAGGGAATCTAACTCTTCCCACATCCCTTTCATAGTGGTATAATACTCATTAATGGTGTTGTTTTCCTGTTTTAGACCATACACCTCTTTATTGTGTTTATACTTTAGGAATCCATTAGATACAACATACCTCTTTTCTAGGTACACCCATATTTCTTTCGCTGTCATCATATACATGATGGTTGCCTTATAGCATCTGAGACAGAGCCCATTATCCGCCCAATGACCGTGTCACTCCAAGTGTCCCACAGATCAGCTTTTACTCTATCATTTTCATCTTTCACCACATTTCTATTCATAATGCCAAGTTTACTTTTTGATGATAGAGCTATCTTCATTGATCTCCTCCATCTTCTGTAGTTGTTAGTGCCAGTTAACTCATCAACACTAACCGTGTTTGGTCAATCTGAACCATGAAGATACAAAGGGTTTTGGGGGTT
>NC_080057.1:0-80000 GCF_026212465.1 Amaranthus tricolor | reverse complement strand
CTCTTCTGTCTTTCAAATTTCACCTTCTGGCATATCAAGCATCGAGATACAAATTCGGCTACATCTTTTCTCATACCTTTCCACCAAAATAATTTTCTTAATCCTTTAATCATCTTATCTCTACCAAGGTGTACGTGAAACATTCCTTGGTTTCCTTCTTTCAAAATCTCTTCTTTCAACTCAGTGTTGTCTGGTATGCACAATCTCCCATTCATTCTTAGTTCACCTTTCGCACCCACTTCGAACGCTTCTGTCTCTTTCCTTTGAACTCGAATGATTAACTCGATTATCTCGGGATCTTCTTGTTGTGCTTCTATAATTCTTTCGAACAAAATCGGTTGTATAGTCATTGCTCCCAAATACTCAACAACTTGATAGTGATTAACAATTTCTAGATCTAACTTCTGAATTTCTCTATATAGTTCCCAAGGTACCGTCATTATAGCATTTACAGATATCCTCGGCCTTCTACTCAATGCATCTGCCACTTTGTTTGCTTTTCCAGGATGATAATTTATGTCAACTTCAAAGTCTTTAATGATTTCCAACCACCGCCTTTGTCGCATATTCAGCTCCTTCTGAGTAAAGACATATTTCAAATTTTTATGATCAGTGAAGATCTTGCATGGTACTCCATAGAGATAATGTCTCCATAACTTCAAAGCAAAAATTACGGCTGCTAATTCAATGTCATGTACTGGATAATTCAGCTCGTGTGGCCTTAATTGCCTTGACGCATAAGCTACTACTTTGCCTTCTTGCATTAGCACACATCCCATACCTTCCTTCGATGCATCACAATATACCTCAAATGCTTTCCCACAGTCGGGCATGATCAGCACAGGTACAGTCGTAAGTCTCCTCTTAAGCTCTTCTAGTGATTTACTCTGCTTCTCGCCCCACTGAAACCGAATTCCCTTTTTAAGCAACTCAAACAACGGTCGGGCAATTTTAGAAAAATTTTCCACAAACTTCCTGTACTAGCCTGCCAAGCCTAAGAAACTTCTTACTTCAGTAACACTCTAGATTCGGCCATTCCATCACTGCCCTAATCTTTTCAGGGTCAACAGAAATTCCATCCTTCGAAACAACGTGCCCTAAGAAAGATATCTTTTCTAACCAAAATTCACATTTACTAAACTTGCCAAAAAGTTTCTCTTTTCTCAACTTCTCTAAAACTATCCTTAAGTGCTTCTCATGTTGCTCTTCATTCTTCGAATACACCAATATATCATCAATAAACACAACTACAAACTTATCCAGGTAAGGGTTAAAATATCTTTGCATGAGATCCATAAAGGCTACTGGAGCATTCGTTAGACCAAATGGCATTACTAGAAACTCGTAGTGCCCGTATCTGGTTCTGAATGCAGTATTAGGAATATCTTCTTCAGCAATCCTTAATTGATGATAACATGACCTCAAATCTATCTTTGAAAAGACCCTTGCTCCCCCCCAACTGATCAAAAAGGGCGTCTATCCTTGGCAAAGGATAACGATTCTTGATGGTAATCTTATTGATCTCCCTATAATCAATGCATAGCGTCATACTCCCATCTTTCTTTCTGACAAAGAGAACCGGAGCTCCCCATGGTGAAACACTAGGTCAAATGAAACCTTTTTCCAGCTATTCATTTAGCTGCTTTTTCAGCTCAGCCAATTCAGCTGGAGCAAAACGGTAAGGGGTTTTAAAAATAGAGGTAATATCAGGAATAAGGTCAATATGGAAGTCTACTTCTCTTTTTGGAGGTATACCGGGTAATTCTTCAGGATACACATCAGAATATTCTTGCACGATCGGGGTTTCTTGCAAACTAGGTTTAGGTTTTACTTCTTTAGTAGTAACAAAACATAAGAACCCTTCATCTCCTTGTTTTATCATTTGTGTTACTTGAATTACAGAAATTGTCTCTAGCTGAGATCTTGAGTTCTTTCGAATGCACTTTATTCCCTCGGGAGTTTTTATTCTAACAACCTTTTCCTTACACAAAATCTCCGCTGAATATCTCTCCAACCAATCCATACCCAAAATGATATCAAATGTTCCCAAATCGAATTGAATTAAGTCAGCTGGTAAAAGATTCCCACAAATCTCCAATGGAAAATCATAAAAGATACGGTCACACAGGTAAGGTGTACCATCAGGTAAATTGATACACAAATGAGATTTTTGAGGTTTCAAAGAAGTAGAAGATATGCGGAAAAAAGTACTAGAAATAAAAGACCTATCCGCTCCACAATCAAACAAAACATTTGCTATTGAATTACCAATAAGAAATTTTCCAGAAATTACTTTACCTTCCACTTCAAACTCCTGGTGTAAACCATAATAATGATCTCCAATTGCATGCAGGCCCACGGATGCTCTAGTCTCATTCCTCTGAGTGCCAAAAGCTCTGTTTCCTGCAGCTTCCGATGTTGTACTGCTCTGATTGAACGTTTCCCATCAGTTATTAGCCAGATGTCCCTCCTTATGACACTTGTAGCATACAATCTTCCCATTACAGTTTCGGCCTCGATAATCTTTTCCACATAACCTACATTTCCACTCTGTCGGCCTTGCTACAGTCTGAAACGGCTTCTTCCCCTCATTCCTGGCCTTCTTGTACCTACTGCCCCCATTAGATTCATTCTTTCTTGTACCTACAAATCCAGTACAATATTGCTCGAGCCACGGGTCAGGTTAAACAACCTTACCGTGTTCGCCGTATTTTACGTGCCAAAAAACACGTCCCACGTTTTTTACATGCCGGAAGCATGGTTCGGCATTTCCTTACTATCAAGCCTTTTTATTATCATGTTACTGTTTTCATATAAATGCATCATTACATTAACATATAATAGAAATAAATTCATTACGAGTTACATATAAATAATCATTTATTATTATTAAAATCAAAACTAAATTGGTCTTTAGTATTTAATTATAGATTAATTTTCAATTAAGCTTTATTAATTTCTTAATAATCAATTTCTTAATAACTTATTTTTAGATTTAGTACATGAATAATTAATTTTGTTAAGATCAAAATCTTCCCGAAATATTTTTAATAAATAAATTATTATTAAATAAGTTGGTGTATATTCTTATTCACCAAAATAAATTAATTTAAATTATTTTTTTCATTTTTATTCTTTTTGCCTATAATAACAATTTAATTTATTAATTTATTTCTTTAAAATTTAAATTTCACAAAATTTCAAAAAAATAATTTAAATGAAAAGGAAATACAGTAACTAAAATAATTTTTTTTTCCGGAAATAATTATTTTTAACCAAAATTTATGATTTTCCTTATTTTATGCGTTTTTTTAGCAAAAATTAATAATAATATTTATACTTCACTATAATTCACGACATTAATACAAAACTTATATTTCATATATATATGTACAGAAAAATTTTCGTTTAAAATATTAATGTTTACTATTTTAATTAAATTATTTCGGTTTATGCGGTTTTTGACAATTTCAATGAATAAATCATATAAAATAAATTATGACGAATTACTTCACCAAAATTTCCAGAAATATTAATTTATATATACTAAACACATATAAAATTTATGAGCATAAATTTATGTAAATAAATAAATGTAAGAATTTATACCTTTAATAATTTCACTATTAATTAAATTGCTTTGTTGTAGAAATTTTAGCCACAATATTAGCTTTCTCCCCTTGAATTTCAATAATTAACAGTAAATACTATTATTAGGAAATTTTTGAGAATTTTTAGGAATTTTTGTAGGGATTTTTTAGAATTTTTTTTTTTTTAGGAATTATCTTATTTTGTGAAATAAATTTCTGATTTTTTTTTTCCTTCTCCCTTTTTATTTACCCACGGTAGATTTAGATTATTTATAGGCTAAGATTGTAATTTTTTTTTATTATATTAATTTTCCTTCATGGGCAAGCAAATTAGGATAAGGATAATTAAAATTTTGCCACCTATTCCTCTTAGCCGCCAACTTCCAGATTTTTTTAAATTTTTTACTCTTTTTTTTTTAATTTATTATTGTATATATATCTATATGTATATATATATATATATATATATATATATATATATATATATATATATATATATATATATATATATATATATATATATATATATATATATATATGTATATATATATATATATGTATATATATATATATATATATGTATATATATATATATATATATGTATATATATATATATATATATATATATATATATATATATATATATATATATATATATATATATATATATATATACATATATATATATATATATATACATATATATATATATATATATATATATATATATATATATATATATGTATATATATATATATATATATGTATATATATATATATATATATGTATATATATATATATATGTATATATATATATATATGTATATATATATATATATATATATATATATATATATATATATATATATATATATATATATGTATATATATATATATATATATATATATATATATATATATATATGTATATATATATATATATATGTATATATATATATATATATGTATATATATATATATATATGTATATATATATAGGGTTTAAGTGTAGGTTTGTGTTCTGTCAAGTATAAGTGTAACACCCCGTAATTTATAGGGTTTAAAAAGAAAATATAATAAAATAAAATAAATAAGTATTATTAAATTATATTATTTACATAGATAATTATAAGAAATAAAGTAAGTTAAATTTAACGGTAACGCGTTTTATCGAGTACGTTGTTATCACGTAGCGTTTCTTTTCTGTTTTATCCATATATATATATATATATATATATATATATATATATATATATATATATATATATATATATATATATATATATATATATATATATATATATATATATATATATATATATATATATATATATATATATATCTTTTTTTTAATAAATAAATATGGGAAATAAAAAGATTAAGTTATTGTAGGTAATTTAGCTACACTTAATATTTAGATAATTTATTTTAAGAGAAATAAATTATATATAAAAGAAAATCAAGAACTTTAAAAACGATTGGAATAAAATTTCGAAACGGCATTGAAAAGAAAATAATAAAAGGAAACGATTATTAAATTTGTCAAAATATTTAAGATTAAGACAAACGATCTGTAACAAATGGAGTTGAAGTGGCCTTTCTTTTGGAGCTAGAACCTCTCAATGATTTTACCACTTTAGTAACTTTTTAAAGGCTTTTTTCAAAAGGAAGACATGATAATATTGAAATAGTAATGTAATTAAGAAATAAATAATTAATTATAAGACTAATTATGTAATTAAGAGAATAATTGCATAATTAAGTAGAGAGAGTAGGAGAAGATATGAATTGTGAATGAAAATGTTGAAAGTGTGGAGTATATATAGAAAAATCCAACGGCTAATTTAACGGCTAGTAACGACTACTTTTGACCGGTTCCAAAGAATCGTTGGGCCGGGGGAACCGCACAGTTCCGGTTCCAAGGAACCGTTTGGCCGGATGAACCGTTTCGATCCGGTTCCCGGTTCCGGGTGAACCGACCCGCGGTTCTTTGGTCCGGTTCTAGCGATTTTTTACGAAAGTTTCACGATTCGGGCCGATTCGGAACCTTTCGTAAACGGTTCCTGTTCTAGGACGATTTTCAAGTGGATTGCGACCGGTTCGGTTCCCGGTAACCCGCTCCGTGGCCATCACTAGTTGTGGGTTATAAACCTAGCCTAGCAGCTTTCAGTTCGTTCATTAAGGACAAATTACCATTACCAGACAATTGGCCATTCTCCATGAAAATGGATAATTCTTGGTTAAGTGTGGTTCTGTAGCTAATTTTAATTCAATAATAAAGGGTGGAATTTTATGATTGGGAAAAGACCTGTGTTGATTAGAAAATGAGGTGAACACTTTGATTTTAAGCTATGTCCTTCGTGTGGTGCCTATGTGGTTTAGCTTTTTTAATCTCCCTACCAAATTTTGGGGTGCTAAATCCTTATGTAATAGGTAGCTTGCTTGGGGTGCCTATTGCTGCGAATGAATGTAATACTAATCAATGCAGGGTGAGCTACGCTTGAGTCTTGATTACAGTGGATGTTTCTAAACCTTTGCCTAAGGCTATTCTGGTGGAAGACGAGGAGGGTCATGTTCATGATGAGTCATTGTTTATTGAGTGAGTGCCTCATTTATGCCAGGTCTTAGGGTGTGTGTGAGTTGAAAGCAATCAGGCTCCCAAGAACAGACAGACTACAAAGGCTATCAAGAAGGGTACTACTGTTATGCCTTCTGTTCCTAAGCAAGGCACTATCGAGCAAACAATGGGTACTGGAATGGCGGGTAGGAGAACACTGGGTGAGACTTCTAATGAAGAGGAGAGAGAATGGGTCCAGGTGAATAAAAAAAAGAGTCAAAGGGTAAAGAGGTTTTGCATCGAAGTTGAGAGTAGCAGTGATACGCAACCTAGGCGCATGTTGGGGTGACCTTTGTCTCTCCCTCTTTTGTCGTTGATGAGTAAGCAACGTAAGACTTAACCCTCATGGCTAGTGCTTCTCCGATGGTCAGGTTTGAGTTGCTATTCTAGTCTTGGCCCCTTAGGAATAAGAAGTCTTTCATGAAAATGTTCTTTGGCTCGGCTTCTAGCAATCATTAGCTCCTGCTTTGTTCCTTTTAGGATCTTGATAGTTAGGTGATAGCCATTTTGTTTAGTTTGTCTTTGTTTTCTGGTTTGTCTGGGCTTTCTTGTACGCGGATTTTTGTGCTGGTTAGTGCTTCCCTAAAATGGTGAAACAAACATCAATAACGAATCATTATTGAAATTGGCCAAAAATAACCACCCATAACTAACACATAATTCTTTAAATTGCATAATTAACTTCATCTTGTCGTGTTAAACATGCAATGATCCAAATGTTTAGAATATTATCATTAGTAAACAACTAATGCAATAATAAACGTAATTAATCTTGATAAATAACACTTATTATCTATCTAACATATCACAAATACAAGATAAACATATCTAAATAACAAAGAAATTTTATCATCTCATCATACATCAAATTAATAGTTGTAAAATCAAAAATTATCAAACTTTATCCATCTTTGATGATAATATATCATCTTAAAATCATGATAAATACTTATACTTCCAACCATCAAATTTCTTTGATAAATAAAATGGAGTATCATTATTAAGACCAATGTTAAACATGATCAAATAACCATGATCACTTACTTTACCAAATTCCATGGATATAAAAACTTACTTAAACATATAACATCTTTATTATCATTCAAAAAAAATAATAATAAACATATGAAAATACCATAGAGAACTTAATAACTTTTATTTAAAGTAAATAGTATTAAACATTTTACTTGACTTTTAAATATTACCAACAATTACATTCTTAAGAATTACCATCTCTACCATGTAATTATGTCAATCTTCTTTTCATAACTAGATCAAAACAAGAAACAACCCAACCCTTCATGAAGCAACGTATTCCTTCAATGAATCAATGCAACTTTTCGATAATCTCTACCATTATCCCATCACCCAACCATGGTGTACATTTCACATAAGCAAACTTTTAAACTTTCCCAAGAAATTTGTCAAGTTTGACAAATTTGTGGTACAATCGTTGAGACTTGCTATACTTACTTTAGAAATATGATGTTTTAGATTGTTGTGATTTGTGACTTTAAATTATTAATCCAACTTATAAAATAAAGTTACATAAACTTAGTAGGTTACAAATTACATATGAAAAGTTCAAACCTATGCTTAACATACACCAATTGAGAACTTCATCTTCGGGAATTACCATACAGCGAACATAGTAACAAAAAGGTTTTGTATATGACTTGATATAAATTCTAGGCGAGACGCTCTCCTAAAACATCATTTCCTCCCTACAATGGTGCTTGCGAAGATATGCCGAAAATATGTTTTAAGATACAAATAATTTTACTAAAATTCTAGCATAAGGAAATTAGAACGATATGAGAAAACTTAGATGGAAGATAAAACAAAAATTTACAATCAAGGATTCAAGTTCTCTATGTAAAGTAATAGAGAGGATAAGAATTCAAAAATTTTGCATGTAGGAAATAATCGACACATGCCTTCTATATCTGTATTTATAGAAGAGCAAACACCCTTTCATGAAGTACAATGTCGCTTAATGAAACGTAACATTGATTCACAAACCAATATTGACATTAAATCAATCCATCCCAATATATTCAGAATATATCACAGTTTTAATCGTAGGTAGTTATCACATAACAAACAAAACTGAATAAAACAAACTTTTCAAAAACCAGCGTAAAAGTCGCGAGCCGCGACTTGAGCTTTTTCAAAAACAGAAACTTTGCATTGAACTCGCGGAGCATTTTCACGATTCGCGTAATACACATTGCTCAAGATATTCGAGATATTTCCAATTAATTAATTATTCGATTTACTTAATTTAATTATTTCCTGATACTATTATACGCTCTAAATGACAAGTAACTATGATTATTTACATGTCAATTCTTAATTTTGAACTTTTTATGATCTGTCTTTGATAATTTATTTTTTCGCAAAATATGGTGTAAAATCAATGAATTGTAATATATTTTCTTTAATAATTTTTTTTATAACTTACGGATACTAATATGTAAAATTTTGAAATGATCTAATTATCATTTGAAGTTGACTTTGTAATTTGTACGTTAAACTACTTCGTCCATTGAAAACTTTCATCGTTGGATTGTAAGTTACCGCCAAAACTTGCAGTTTGCATTCATTGTATGATCCCAAAGCATGTTTCATTCATAATCTAAGACACCTAAAAGAGAAATAATAATATTTTTTAAAAAACTTTTCCCTCCATGTATGAAGTTAAGATTCCTCTAGTATAAATCTGCATCAAGTGTATATTTTTACTTTACATTTATTTAATTTTAAAGTTAGTGCAAAAGATTTATGTATCTTTATTTAATTAAGAATCATTTAGTGTCTAGATTTGTTGTTCAAAAAAAATTAGATCTCATAAGTATTAAGGATAATATATTGAATGCTATGCGCACAGAATATAAGCTTTTTGAGAATTGAGGATGCTATATAGAATAAAAATAGAAATAGATACACCTATATGTAACAAGGCTAAGGTACTCTTTTAGAAGCCTGTTTTAAAAAACTGTTTCATCGATGAGCTTATTAGAAAGTATGATATCGGCCTAGTTGAGCATATGCCACTATCAAAATGGCCAGTGCCACACTAATCAGCACAACACATAACCGACAACGATTCTTAGGTAGCCTCATCCATCCTCTTCTCTGATAAGAAGCATTTGAAAATTTCTTCAACTTGGAACTTCCTACTATAATTTCACCGAAACCTTCCTCCAACTCTTCCTTGCGAGGACTAATTTTTCTTAGTTTCCTTAGCCTTATTCTTCTATTTGCAGTTCCTTGAGAAGGATATACTTGTGGACCAACAGATTGATGATGTGGAGGATTTCTATTCAAGCGAGGCATAACATTTATAGGCTTACTACTTGTATTGGTTACGGTAACAGGTTGGACACCAACTGTAGAAGACGAAGGGGGTAGACACTCCTCCAATTGAACAATGTTATCCTTCAATATCTCGGCAAATAGGTCATCTTCGAATTCGTTGGCAACATGCTGCCATTTATTCACAAGTAGTGAGAATGAGATACATTGAATGCATATAGAAGTATATGAACTGAACATAACTTTAAGAAAATGTATTCGAACTAGCTGGAAGCTAACCTACTCCTTAATTTCTAAGCCTAAAAAGAACTATAAAATTTATCCTCAACATAGAACAAGTACTGAAATTAACTAAAGTGACTATTATATAGACTCACATGGCTTGTAGATTGATTTGGTTGTAGTACAGTTTCATCTTTGGCCTTTAAGTCTGACTGAGATGATGTATCCATTTGCTCTACGGAATGAGAATCATGACTGCTGCTTGACCTTTTCGCAGAACATACAGCCATCTTGTCCCTGGTCGGGTACATTCTATTATTGAGCTCCCCATCACAACCTGAATATGTCCCACTACTAGCCATCAATACTGAAGGATCTGGAGACTGTGATTGAGTGTCCCGTCCATTTGCACCATCCACGGCATGGTAGTCACACTTCCTTCTCAGGCGGCATACCACCAGTGCATCCTTTATAGCAATGAAAATTTTCTTATGATAAGCCAATATTTTTCCAATTTGCACAAAACATAATGAATGAAAAAAAAATTACCTGACCCTTTCCACTCACACAATACTCATGCATTATCCACTCAGTCCTCTCCCCTTTTGGTGCACGGCCGATATGGAATACTAATGTCCGTTTTGTACCTATAATATTTGAACCAGATTTTACTGCACGCTCCTTCCCAGTTGCTTTCCAGTAACCAATCTCTGTTGCCCTCTTACTTTGTGAGCCGTTTGGATATTTTTTACCTCGAGGGGAAAAAAAAAACCACTCCTGATCGGATTTTATTACAGCCTTGGCTGATAATAATGGATACAAAAATCAATAATCAGTCTCTATTATTTACATGTAGGTAGTATAATTCAATCGACTTTTCAGTATCTAGGAGTTAAGCATATGCCACCTTTTAAGAGAAAGGAAAAAAATTATATAATATTTTTTTCTACTTTATAATTTCTTATTAAGGGAAAATTTGTTAAAGTTTTTCAGATTTGGAAGTAAATTTATGAACCTATCTTACCCAACACGGACATTAAATTATTAATTATGTAAATTCGATAATCTATCAATTGATTTCAATAATTTTGATATTGAAAAAATTGCATATAGCTATTAAGGAATTAAAGTATATATGTATAACGCGATGAGCTCCATTATAAGCCCGTGACTCGGCCTTTTTTTAAATGGGTCAAGCCCATTAATCTTGTAAGCGGTTCGGTTTGTAAGAAAATAGAATTAGTAAAAAAGTAAAATAAGTCGAGCTTTAATCTAGGATCTATTGTTAGCATATTTGTAGGTTCTATTGTATTGTTAGCATGGTTGTAGCTTCATCTATTACATTTCTAGTTTAAACAACTTAATTGTATAAATTAAGATGATATCTCATAGAGATGAGTGATAACAAAATTACTATTTTCAAACCCTAAACTTATTTTATGAAACTCTTAATGATATCAAGAACGATGAAAAGAATTTTCTTGTGAATGGTAAAACAATCAATATTTTGAATTTCATTATCTACCAAAAAAAACTTTTAGAATGGAGAAGATTGGAAATTGTTCTTTTCAAAACCCTAAATTGTGGCAAACTAAATAGTTCAACATCAATGAATTAGTTCACGTAACCAAAATCTCACCCAAATTCGGCCTTTTATACCAAATAAACAGAATAGATATAGGATCTAGAATTCTCAAATTCACAAATTGGCTAAACACTCTAAACATGACTATTAATGAACAAAGGCAACTTAAAATCATCATTGCCCTTCACTAACCATAAAATCGAAACTCAAACTTCCACAAATTGAACTTAGAGTTTTATTGTATCTTCTCATATAGTTTTAAAATAAAAAATTAAATAATCGTACATTTATAAAATAAATGGGCGGACGACTTTACTCGCAAGTATCGCTACGCCCGTTTAACTTGGCGGGCGGGTATTACCCATCCAAACATTAATTTTTTTTAAATTAATTTCCAACCCCACCCGTTTTTTCAATCGAGTGGGTCGAGCTTGGCGGGTAGCTTAGCCCCCCATGAACAACTCTAATTTCTTTAAACTTGGCAAGTAATGATTAAGAGTCGAGTGGGTCGAGCTTGGTGGGTAGCTTAGCCCACCCATGAACAACTCTAATTTGTTTAAACTTGGCAAGTAATGATTATTTATAAAATGTTCACAGGTTTTGAAATTCAGAATTTTTAAGTTAATGACATGAATTAGCACTCAAATCTTCGCGACATGTCCTCCGCCATAGACCTTAAATAAGCATATTTATTGGCCTCTTAGGTTTTGATGATGACTTCACTTTTAAATAAACAAACATGTTTTAGAGATTGTCTTGTAGGTAAATATCCAATTTTGTTAAAATCGTTGATGAAGCCTATGACTTGGTTCGTGGAAGTTGTACGTGTCTTAGAATATCCAAGAAGTTAGATAAATGCTTAGGACGTTAAAAGTAGACAGGCGGTCTACTGTTCCCAAAGTTGACAATCTGACAGAAGTTGTAGAAAGGACAGTACACTGTTCCCACATCGCAGGTCTGAAGAAAACATCGGCTGGAAAATTGCAAATAATTTATTTTCTGTTTTTAAGTTGATGTAAGGGTTAAGAATTAAATTAATTGCTTAATTAATTAATAAATTGGTTGGCAAAACTATTTTTAGGTTCTCTAAAAATAGCCTAAGAATTATTCTTTTTAAGATAAAATCTCCTTTTAATTAGGATCTTTTATTTTAAACTCCTATGCTATTTTTAACTTAAAGGAACCGTTTTCCTCTTTGAGCAAATGATAGCCAGACGTCTATTTTTGGCATTCCACTATCTTTTTCTTTTGAGAACGTGTAGGATAGTGGTAGGTATGTCTAAGGTAACTGCCGGCTGTTCCCACTATAAATAGGAGGAACTATGCTTAAACCGAATGAGTATCCGAGAGTGTTCAAAAAGGGAGATCTATTAAGAAAAATACTTTCAGCTATCTAATGCCAATTAATTTATTATATTTTTCTTAAAGCAATTATTTAATTTTTATCCTCTTGAGAATTTGGCCTTGTAAGGGTATTTGTGTGTTTTGTTGTAACTAGACTTAAGGGAAGTCTAGGGGAATAGAGAAGCTTCAAGAGAAGCGTGAGAAGAGAAAGAGAAGGAGAAAGAGAAGAGAAAGAGAGATAGGCCTAGAATAGAGAAGCTTCAAGTGAAGCAATTTGTTTTATGTGATTGTAATTGACTGCCTAAAACATAGTGAGGATTTTGAAATCCCGGAGGGTCGTGGTTTTTTCCTTCTAATTAGGCCAAGAAGGTTTCCACGTAAAATCTTTGTCTCCTTTTATCTTTTTCATTTTAAGTTTAAGTTTTATTTTATTGTGATAATTCCGCAAAAATTAGAGGCAAAAATCTTAAACTTAATACACAACAATTCACCCCCCTCTTGTTGCATTCGATCATCTAATTGCATTTCTACAATTGGTATCAGAGCAGTGTTCCTCATTTAATCAGAAAACCCTGAGAGCAGTATCCTGTTTCCTGGCAAGATGTTGAAGATGAACGAACGCATGGAAGAAGGGTACTCCACGCAAAGGCCACCCATGTTCGATGGGAAATTCTATACCTACTGGAAAAATAAGATGGAAATTTTCATAAAGGCCGAAAATTACCAAGTATGGAGAGTAATTGAAATAGGAGATTTTGAGGTGACGAACATCAACTCCAATAATGAATCAATCCCAAAACCAATCACTGAATACGAAAAGGAAGACTTTCAAAAGATGGAGATGAACGCTCTTGCTATCAAGCTACTTCACTGTGGTCTTGGGCCAAATGAACATAATCGTATTATGGGGTGTAAAACTGCAAAGCAGATTTGGGACCTACTGGAAGTTACCCATGAAGGCACTAGTGAAGTGAAGCGCTCCAAGATTGACCTACTGATGTCCAGATATGAAAGATTCGTAATGGAACCTAGAGAAAACATCCAAGAGATGTGCACCAGGTTCACGAATATAACCAACGAACTTGTGTCACTAGGTAAGATCATTCCCGTTGATGAACAAGTCATGAAAGTACTTACGAGTCTTTCTCAAGACGAACGCTGGAGAGCTAAGGTCACAGCCATCCAGGAATCAAAAGATTTCACCAAGTTTAATTTGGAAGAGTTGGTTGGTTCTCTCATGACTCACGAGTTGCATTTGGGAACAGCTGACAGTACCCGAAATAAAGGCTTGGCTCTAACAGCAAATGATCATGAAGAATCAGAAACTGATGAAGAAGAGACTGCTATGTTGGCAAGAAAATTCAAAAAGTTCTTCAGAAATAGCAGATATGGAAATCAAAGATACAACAAAGAAAGAGGAACTGCTAACTCGAAGACAAATTTTGAATGCCATAAATGTGAAAACACTGACCACTTCATCAAGGATTGCCCTCAATGGAAGAATGAAAAGGGCAAGGGAAAGGCAAGAGAAGCTGGAAGACAACCCAAGAAAGGAAATTTCAAAACAGATTTTCGTAAAGCTATGATCGCAGCCTGGGGTGATACCGAAAGTGAGGCTGAAACAGAAGCTCCAGTAGAAGAAGAAACAGCAAATCTGTGTCTCATGGCATCTCATCACAGCAAGGATGAAGAGTCTAAGAAAAAGAGGTAATGTCTTCTAAATCATTTCCTAAATACCTATTTAAATTCAGCAAGAATAAATTGATTAAGTTGCTTTTGGAGACTCAAGAGAAATTAGATGAACATATTACTAAGAATCTCCAAATTAAGGGAGACCTTAACTCAAGTAAAGATCATGTTTCTTACCTAAATTCATTTAGAATTGATGTGCAAAGTAGATTTTTTAATTTGATAGATCAAAATACAATGTTGAGAGAAACATTGGAGAAAATGAAGTAGGTATTCATTATTCTTAATATTGAAATAAATCAATACAAATTACTAGGACTAAGAAAGGACGTTAATGAAATATCCACTCACGCGTTTAGCACAGAATTTCAAGAAATATTAAAATTAGAATCCTGTGAACAAGAGAACAAATATTTGAAAGATAAAGGCAAAGGGAAAATCAATGAAGTTCCCAAGTGGATTCTAGATGCTAAAACAAAGAGTAAAGAAGGCCTAGGTTTATGTTAAGAATAATAGGAAGAAAAAGGTCTATGTAGATCTCCCCTGTAGTAAAATCTGTTCCTTTTCTGGCAAAACTGGACACCAGAAAAATCAATGTGTAAAAAGGGAACAGCATACCAAAGCAAATAAAAATTATGTCGAACGCATATGGATTAAGAAATGTGATTCAAGTATTATCGATAGGGAACCCAAGGATGACTGGGTTCCTGAACCTAACCATTGATTTGCTTTGCAGGTTCAAGTGAGGGGGAACAACTCATGGTATCTCGACAGTGGGTGTTCCAAGCACATGACGGGTAACAAATCTAGATTTCTCTCACTTGAAGCCTATGATGGGGGAACAGTAACCTTCGGTGACAATATGAAGGATGAGATAATCGCCAAAGGAAAGGTTGGAAGGTCGTGTTCCCATGCCATTGACAATGTATTTTTAGTCGAGAATTTAAAACACAATCTGCTAAATATTTCTCAATTTTGTGATAAAGGTAACTCTGTTAAGTTTACTTCTGAACAATGCATAATTTCTAGGAACAATACAGGAGATACTGTGCTCGAGGGAATCAGAAAAGGGAACACTTATGTAGTGGACCTGGACACTGTTCCCAAAACCAATCTAACATGTTTAAGTGTTATAGAAGAAGACCCACTACTTTGGCATAAGCGTCTAGGTCATACTAGTTATACATTGATTAATACATTAAGATCAAAAGACCTAGTTAGAGGACTACCAGCTATAAAATTCCTTAAGGAAGAAATTTCCGATCCTTGTGCCAAAGGAAAACAAGTGAGGTCATCTTTTAAATCAAAGAATATGGTGACTACCACTAGACCGCTAGAATTAATTCATATGGATCTATGTGGACCTATGAGAATACAGAGTCGTAGCGGCAAAAAATATGTATTTGTCATTGTTGATGATTATAGTAGATTCACTTGGACTTTGTTTTTAGTAAGCAAAGATGAAGCTTTTGATGAGTTTGTTTCCTTCGCAAACAAAATACAAAAATCTACCAATAATCAAATAATCCACTTAAGGTTTGATCATGGAAAAGAATTTGAAAATTCAAATTTTACATTGTATTGCAATGAACATGGAATTAATCACAATTTTTCCGCACCTAAAACACCACAACAAAACGGAGTGGTAGAAAGGAAAAATAGAACTTTAGAAGAAATGGCCAGAACCATGTTGATTGTTAGCAGTCTACCTAGAAATTTTTTGGCTGAGGCCGTTAATACTGCTTGTTATATTATGAATCGTGTGTTAATAAGACGAATCTCTTCAAAAACACCATATGAATTACTCAAAGGTGTTAAACCAAACATTTCCTATTTTTGTATATTTGGATGCAAATGTTTTGTTCATGTTAATGGAAAACGAAGTATAGGCAAGTTTGATGAAAGAAGCGATGAAGCAGTATTTCTTGGCTACTAATCACATAGTAAAGCTTACAGGGTATATAATAAAAGAACAATGAGTGTAGAAGAGTCAGTTCATATCATTTGTGATGAAACTAACTTTTCAACAAGTGGACAGGAAATCAACCATGTGAAAATAGGTCTTGCTCATCTAGAAGACGATGATGAAGAAACGAAAATGCTAGATGAAGGAACAGCAGGTGAACAGCTGATCCCAGAAGAGGCAAAAAGGAACGATAATAATCAGGAACAGACAGTATTTCAGGAACAGCAGACTGTCTCCAATCCAGTTGTTCCCACAGACGAGCAAGCAGATCCAGAAGCTGAACAGAACAATAATCAAGCAGATGAAACAGAACATGCTTTTATTCCCACAAGAGAATTTGTGCCTAAGCCTTGGAAATATCAAAGTTACCACCCTCTTGATTTGATTATTAGTGATATAAATAAGGGAACGCAAACCAGATCCCAAATCAGAAACTTTTGTGAACACTTTGCGTTTCTATCATCACTTGAACCTAAAAACCACGAGGCTCTAAAAGATTCCGAATGGATAGTTGCCATGCAAGATGAATTGAATGAATTCGAAAGAAACAAAGTATGGCACTTGGAGCCCAAACCAAAACACAAAAAGGTAATTGTTTTAAAATGGGTATTTCGGAACAAATTAGATGAGCACGGAATAATTGTAAGAAACAAAGCAAGGCTTGTGGTCAAAGGGTACAACCAACAAGAAGGTATTGATTACACCGAGACTTTTGCTCCGGTAGCAAGGTTAGAGGCTATTAGAATTTTAATTTCTTTTGTTGCATTCATGAACTTTAAATTATATCAAATGGATGTGAAATGTGCTTTTTTAAATGGCTTTCTTGATGAAGAAGTTTTTGTTGAACAACCCCCAGGTTTTGAAAATACCTCTTGTCCTGATCATGTCTACAAGCTTGATAAAGCTTTATATGGCTTGAAGCAAGCTCCTAGGCAATGGTATGAAAGAATGTCAAAGTTTTTGATTCAAAATAACTTTATTAGAAGAAAAATTGACAAAACCTTATTCTTTAAGAATAAAGGTTATGATATTTTGGTTGTTCAAATTTATATTGATGATATTATTTTTGGTGCCACTAATGATTTGTTATGTAAAGAATTTGCCAATCTTATGGGCACAGAATTTGAAATGAGCATGATGGGAGAATTAAATTTTTTTCCTTGGTTTACAAATTAAACAAACTGAAAATGGTATTTTTATCCATCAACAAAAATACATAAAAGAACTTCTTAAGAAGTATGGACTAAACAACGTTAAGACAAACCACACACCCATGGCAACAAATGTTAGACTAGATGAAGACTTAAATGGGATTAATGTAGATCAAACAATGTATCAAGGCATGATTGGTTCTTTATTATATCTAATAGCTAGTAGACCTGATATTTCTTTTAGTGTTTGTTTATGTGCTAGATTTCAATCTAACCCCAAAGAATCACATTTTACAGCAGTAAAAAGGTTTTTGAGATATTTAAAGGGAACAGACGACTTGTCCCTATTTTACCCTAAAAGTGACGTCTATGATTTGAAAGGTTACAGTGATGCAGATTATGCCGGAGATCTTGTAAACAGAAAAAGTACGTCAAGTATGGTACAATTTCTTGGCTCATGTTTAGTGTCATGGTGTTCAAAGAAACAAAACACCGTTGCATTATCCACTGTTGAAGCTGAATATGTAGCAGCAGCTGCTTGCTGTTCCCAAATGCTTTGGATAAAACAACAGCTAAGAGATTTAGGTATTAAATTTGAATGTGTTCCTATTTAATACATATAAGACATCACTTTCTTAAGGACAATGTAGAAAACAAAAATATAATAGTCAAGCATGTTAACACAAATGAACAAGTTGCAGATATCATGACCAAACCTCTTCTGAGGGAACAATATGAAAAGATGAGATTGGAACTTGGTATGATCAAGCTCCTCTAAAGTTGATAGCAAGAATTCTCCATGAAGCATCATGAAATTGAAAAGGTGAAATCAACCACAAAATCTTGATTGAAAATCAATTATTGAAGGGATCAGGTATACAGTTAATAAAGTACGTACTATGAATGTTTTCCTGATTGCATATTTTGAATTGATAAGACCAAAGCAGCATATGTTCATTATTTACTTTAGAAAATATGATAATATCATTTTTCAAGTTTCATTTTTTTATATATATGGTCAACTCAAATTATTTAAAAAAAATATAGGTTTTGGTTTACTTGGATTCGTCCCAACTCTTCATCAACCACTGGATTTCAATTGAAATGATTAAATGCATTGAAGTATGGAACCTTTAGATTACCGTCCTTTCACCCATTTATTAAAACCCTTCTTCACATCACACCTCTTACACTCTCTCATTTCTCTTAAGCAACTGTCACTCATCATCTTCCTTCTCTCAAAGCATTTCAAAATCAAAATGAAAACTCCTAAATCTTCAAACTCCAGCAAGAAAATCCCAAAATCCGGTAAAATTTCTCAACCACAACCTCTCAAAGTCGTTCATCCTCCACCTATGCTTGACGCTGCACCATCCTCATCTACTGAAACTCAAAGTGAAAGCCCAATACCCTCATCTATGCACGCCAGAAACAAACGCCATATCACCACACCAAAAGGTGGTTCATCATCCAGAACAGCCAAACGTTCGAAGCTTGCTGATCTCAATAGTGCCGAAGAGATTTCCAAGGAAATGTCTGTAGGATTTGGCTTATACAAGTACTGGTATGATTCTACTCCCTTCCCACAACTTCACACAATATTGGAAAATCAAAATTGGGAAATATTAATGTTTGATTATTGTTGCAACCCTATATTTCCAAACCTTATGCGTGAATTTATTTCAAACTTTGCTATTGAAAATGGAGTATGTTCCAGCACTGTTAGGGCAATAAAAATAGAATTTAACAGTTTGATGTTGGGGGAATGGTTTAATGTTCCGGCTGTTGGTTTTGATACTTATTATGTTGGGTGGAAGATAGTATTCTCTGGCATTAATGAACGAACGATTCTAAAATTCATAGGGGTTGAGCAAAAGAAAGGAAAGATTAGTCACAACGTTTTGTCTCCTCTGCATAAATTAGTGTATAACATTGCACGCATATTCATCTTACCAAGAAATTCCAAACGTAGTGAAGTGAGTTTGCGTGATGCCACCTTAATTTATTGCATGGCAAATCATATTAAAATAAACTTTCCTTCGTTGATGATATCTTATTTGTCGGATTGCATTAAAAAGAAGAGCTTTGTTGGATATGGGGGGTTGTTAACATGTATTTTCAACAAATTTAGTGTACCTCTAGATGGATTGCAGTTTCTTATGGGTCCTAACATGAAAATAGGTGCCAAAAGCTTACATAACTTGCACCTAAAACTGAATGATGAAGGGATTTTGATGCATGATTTGGAGGAAGTTGTTGAAGTTGAATCAGAAGAAGAAAAGGTTGAGGAAGAAAAGGAAAAATCATGTAAGGAGGATAAGGAGCAGGAGTCTATTCCCGCTGTAAACACTGAAACAGCAGGAAAATGGGAACAGGGAGAAGCAGCAAGTAAGGGGGAAATAGAAGAACAAGAAGAAGCCTTGAAAGACAATGATAATCACAATCTCAGTAGTGACTCTAGTGATGAGGAGATTGTGATAGCACTTAGGAAGAAGGCTGATTTAATTTGAAGGAAAAGTAGGAGATTAGCTTCTAAGCGTAAGGCTGCTATGGTTGATGACATCACATCTGACACCATTCCTGAGCCTACAACAAATGCACCTCCTTCTCCCAAGCCAGCCACTCCACCACCACATCAAGTTCCCTCACCACCACAATCACCTATCCAGTTTACACCACCACCATTTCAATCACACACTTCACAAGGTACTGGTTGTGCTAATTTTAATTCTGTTCCTGCAGCTTCTTCAGATCCCATACTATCTAAGCTCCAAGATCTCCAGTCTCAATTTATTGCTTTTCCAGATGAAACTCGCGTCTCACTTGCCTCAATTGCTGATCAGCTCATCCATATGGAAAACCGTCTTGGTGCAAAGTTGGACACAGTTGAAGTGCAGACCGAGTTCATAGATGAAGATGAGACTGCTCCTTGATTCCTCTTCCTATGTTTTTAATGATTTGTTGGCCCTAATATCTATCAAACAATTTTACTTTTGTTTTTGTACCATCTGGGGTACAAAATTGTATTTATTTTGTTGAACAGCTGCTACAATTTCTTTCTTTTATCTTAGTCTGTGACATTAATCATGTGCATATTTGGTTTGCTTTTTATGGTGCTTGCTTTCATTTACTGTGTCTTATTTTCCTCAATGACTAATCTATATGGTTTGTCTGTGGTTTGATTCTCCCAGTTCTTTTTGATTGATGACAAACGGGGGAAGATATGCACAAACTTAAGAGAAGCTGTGAATACACAGTATCCATATCTTGATTAATTTGTATTGCTCCAATAGTGGAAGTTAATATGCATAATTGTGATTATGAAGTTTCTTATTATGATCTGATTGCCAGCTTAAAACCATCTGTGTTGTTAAGTTTATGAATACTTTGATTAAGTGTTGTTCTGAATTTGTTTTCTTCAAAGCTGTTACTTTTTATAATACTTAGGGATTTGTGTTAATTTGGATTTGTGTTAATTTAACTAATTTTATGAAAATTATTTGAAAACATATTTCATATTATGTTTTTAATATAGAATAAATTGTTTTATGCATGCTTGGTAAATTATATTGTAACGGGTTGATTTGCTAAGTTATTTAGAGTTGCTTTAATCTCTAGTATGCTCTAAAGAATTTTGTTTTACTCTATTTTACTTAAGTTTGTTTATAAGTTTGTCTTCATCAAAAAGGGGGAATTTGTTGGCCTCTTAGGTTTTGATGATGACTTCACTTTTAAATAAACAAACATGTTTTAGAGATTGTCTTGTAGGTAAATATCCGATTTTGTTAAAATCGTTGATGAAGCCTATGACTTGGTTCGTGGAAGTTGTACGTGTCTTAGAATATCCAAGAAGTTAGATAAATGCTTAGGACGTTAAAAGTATACAGGCGGTCTACTGTTCCCAAAGTTGACAATCTGACAGAAGTTGTAGATGGAGACAGTACACTGTTCCCACGTCGCAGGTCTGAAGAAAACATCGGCTGGAAAATTGCAAATAATTTATTTTCTGTTTTTAAGTTGATGTAACGGTTAAGAATTAAATTAATTGCTTAATTAATTAATTAATTGGTTGGCAAAACTATTTTTAGGTTCTCTAAAAATAGCCTAAGACTTATTCTTTTTAAGATAAGATCTCCTTTTAATTAGGATCTTTTGTTTTAAACTCCTATGCTATTTTTAGTTTAAAGGAACCGTTTTCCTCTTTGAGCAAATGATAGCCAAACGTCTATTTTTGGCATTCCACTATCTTTTTCTTTTGAGAACGTGTAGGATAGTGGTAGGTATGTCTAAGGTAACTGCCGGCTGTTCCCACTATAAATAGGAGGAACTATGCTTAAACCGAATGAGTATCCGAGAGTGTTCAAAAAGGGAGATCTATTAAGAAAAATATTTTCAGCTATCTAATGCCAATTAATTTATTATATTTTTCTTAAAGCAATTATTTAATTTTTATCCTCTTGAGAATTTGGCCTTGTAAGGGTATTTGTGTGTTTTGTTGTAACTAGACTTAAGGGAAGTCTAGGGGAATAGAGAAGCTTTAAGAGAAGCGTGAGAAGAGAAAGAGAAGGAGAAAGAGAAGAGAAAGAGAGACAGGCCTAGAATAGAGAAGCTTCAAGTGAAGCAATTTGTTTTATGTGATTGTAATTGATTGCCTAAAACATAGTGAGAATTTTGAAATCCCGAGGGTCGTGGTTTTTTCCTTCTTATTAGGCCAAGAAGGTTTCCACGTAAAATCTTTGTCTCCTTTTATCTTTTTCATTTTAAGTTTAAGTTTTATTTTATTGTGATAATTCCGCAAAAATTAGAGGCAAAAATCTTAAACTTAATACACAACAATTCACCCCCCTCTTATTGCATTCGATCATCTAATTGCATTTCTACAATGTTATTCATTAAAAGCAAATAATAAGTGACGATGAATTAACGAAGCACCTTTAAAATAAAAATTTGTTGTCTTATCAGAAAAATGCATGTCACATCATAAAAAAGCCTTAAAAATTTATGAATTGCACTCAAATCTTCCCAATCTTTATCTAAAGGCACAAAAGATAGATATGCACTCTTTGATCCCGAATTCACAAATAATTCTTTAAAGTACAACACATATTCAATCATCTTATAAGTCGAATTCCACATAATTTTTATATCCAAATTGGTTTTTCTTTTCTCATCTAAGTGAAAATTCCTTTGTGCTAGCTCATAAAATTCTTTACTCTTGCTTGGGGACTTTAATGTCATTTTCAACAAAATTCTAATCTTCTCCAAGATGTCCATAATTGATTTCAAACCATCTTATATGAAAGAATAGACCATTACACACTAACATTGCTCTTAAACTAAGGCGGGTTTTAAGACAACTTAACATTGAATCGTTAAGGAAGGATCATCAATAATTACACTATGGATTTTATCATTGATATTCTATTGATTTTAAAACATTGAAATCTCCTCGGAAATGCTTTCTCTAACATAAGTAGGAGATGATAACCTAAACCTTATAATTCTATCATGTAACTTCCAATTTTGATCAACAAAGCGTGTCATAATGCAAATGTTGCCAAGTATGCTCAGATTTGCATTTATCAGTTATTAAACTTATACGACCAGGAAAACTCTTCAAAAGAGATTTACGCCTTTCTCTATCCTTATTGTACATTGAAAAAAGATCTCTAGAAAGAGTTGTTCTAGTAAAAGGGGTTAGATTTGAGCATCATCCTCCTTAAACTATTTTCTTCCGCGGTGAAAATTTGATGAGCATGAGCGGTTGAGCACTCTCAACAAACAACAAAATCTTTTTCCTCAATTATTTCATATCAAAAACAAATTCATCATCATCCTCATCATTAAAACCCACCTCCCCAAGTTGTCCACCAGGTCTTTAGAACAAGATTTCAAAAGATGGCATTTAAAGTGAGATGTCTTCTTACCGGTACCGGCCACTAAAATTAATTTACACAATGACAACACCTATCTTTTACCTCACCCTTATCTTTCCTTAATTGATTAAACTCAAGCAAAACTTGAGAAGTCATTTTCTTTTTGCGAGGACGACCCGTATATTCAGTATAACCATCCTACCTAGCTACCTCCTTGGGATCCTCAAAGTCACACTCAGGCCTAGACTTATACCCAGATGACTCATGCATGGATGACTCAAGTCTAGACGAATCGTGCTTAGTTGACTATTATTATTAAATTATTGGGTGTCTCTCACTCTCCATATCATGCTCTGTAAATATGTAAATAAAAAATAATATTCAATCAAAACTTAGCAAAAATGTATGATTTAACTATTATTATTAAATTATTAAAAAAAACTATGAACAATACTAGTCTTTAGCTGCAATGAAACCAATTTTTTTACAATGTTGCAAAATCTTTAGTGAAATTAGATTTATTAATGAAGGAAAGGTTCGACATCAAATATTGGACAATAAACAAGTTTAAGTTCTTCAAGTTAAAGCATATCATTTACTCTCAACCTAGTCCATTTAAAAAAATAAAATAAAATAAAATAAAAGCCTCTAATAAAATGTACAACACATTTCAATAAGCCAATAAAAACAGTAAGAAAGATAAAAATAAAAAATAAAAAAAGCAATGAATATAAAGCACTCAGAAAGTTTAAGCTATTAAAATTCAAAAGCTTCATTGAAAAATTTTGTAATGACAATAGAGATGTTGTGATCGACGAACAATATAAAACTAAATCAATCTTATAACGTGAATTCAATATAATAGAAGGAAAATAATAGAAAAATTCCTTAGAAAGAGAAGATTAATGCATAAGTTGAAGAATATTGGATTGACTACGATCTGCCACTACTACTACTGCTTTGGCTGCTTAAATAACCATTAAATCAAATTTGAAGAGAGAGAAAGTTGGAGGTTTAGTTTTTCACAAATTCTTGTGAGAGACCGCTAATTAGGACGACCCATTATAATATTAAAAAGGGAAAACGTAGTGTAAGTACTACACGCTTACTCGGTAGGGTTTTAAGATACCTCAAGTAGACATTTAGGATATGTCATGTATGAATTCATAGTATGTCAAGTAGACATTTAAGATACCTCAATTAGAAGTTTAAGATACCTTAAATAAACATTTAGTATATACCTCCTGTAAACATTAAGGATACCTCAAATAAGGTTTTTAGGATACCTTAAGTAGACATTTAGGATACCTCAAGTAGGGTTTGAAGGTTGTGTATGTGTTTTGTTTACTATGTGCTTGCAAAATTGAGATTTATGGTTCCTCAAATAGGTATTTGAAATAACTCAAGTTGCGGTTTAATAACATGTTAGAGGGGTTTTTTTTAGCATATCCAGAATCAGGGGATATCCGGGTATGAACCAGACAATACTTAAAACTTTTGTAAAAGAAACTAGTAGCACTGGCAGGGGGTAAAAAGGATTTTTTGCTATTTGAGAGGGACAACTGATATTGGTCTTGTGTATGGGAATGGTAAGGAGTGTTTGGTAACTGAGTATAGTGATTCTGACTATGCAGCTGATGTGGATATCAGGAGGTCGGTGACCGAGTATGTGTTTACAGGATTTTGCTACAGTGTATTGTGAAAGTCTAAGTGCCATTTTCTTAGCTAAAGACCAAGTACACCATGATCGGACCAAGCACATTGATGTCACGTATCATTTCTTGCGTACTGACAATAGGGTAAAGGTAAAGAAGATCGGGGCCGCTGACAACCCAGCTGATTTGTTTACTAAGTTTGTTCCATTTAGTAAGTTTAAACATTGCTTAGACTTGCTAAATATTGACTACTATGTGATGTAGTAGGCCCTTAGGGGCGGTATTGGGGAGCAACTATTGTAGGCATGTTGGCCTTAAGGTGGAGCTTGCCTGGGGCTTGTGATGCAGGTGTAGCATTATGAGTTCTTATATATAGTTGGTGATGAGTATGTAATGGGTCTTGGTTGAAGACTTGTCGGGATGAGTCTTGATTGAAGACTTATCTGGATGTACGGCATATGCATGAGCTTTGCATCGGGTTTTGGCTTGAGATATGTTCACTATGTGTAGATGAGATCGTTTGCTGAATACGAGTTTTCGTCAAGGTGAAGATTATTGTTAATGGTGACTCAAACTAGCAAGCGCCATTGAAGAAGATGAATATGGGTCAAAAAGCTAGTCCGCGGGGCGCGGAGTGCTTTTTGTCTTCATTTCGCGGCTCGCGTAGTTGTACCCGGCTCGCAAAATGGCGGTTTCTTTTCACGGGAGGTGTCTTTTGGGATGGTTACTTTGTGTTTATTATGTAATAACTTCCTTTTATAGGGCATTAGTATAAAAACTCCCATTTTAGGGTTAATACTTGATGATTCACAAATTGAGAGAGATCACAAGAGAGTCATTATAATTTATGAGTGTGATTGTAACTCATCTTGTAAATTCTTTACGATCATAGTGAACTTATTTGATCTCGGTGCCGGTTGACGTAGCTATCACATTGATAGTTAACCACGTTAAATCTCTTGTGTCATTTTCTTATTGTTTGCATTGAATTTCTTATTGTTTCATTATTGTTCATCGACCTTGCTTCCGCTGTCGCACAACAATACAGCAAGAATAGAAGTTAGATGAGTTAGAAAAGTTTTTAACATTATAACCCAGTTAAGTCAAGTTCAGTACACACTTGTGGCATCATTCCATTCTTTTCAATTTTATTTTTTTTGTTTTTCCGAAAATTACGTGGGCTAGAGGAGACATAGAGCCCTAACAATACGATGTAGCATGCAGCCCCTTCATCTTTATTCTTCCCTAAATCTCGAAACCAGGTGCGTTAATGCTTGAATTTGTTTATATATCTTTCAATTTTTTTTCTTAACGAATAAATGTTTAAATTTCTTAAAATTTAAATTTGTTTAAAATTTAAATGTTTATAGGTTAATTGCAGATGAATTTGTTACATTATAAATGTTTAAATTTGTTCAGAATTCTTTTAACTTCGCAATTTTGTCTTCAATTCAACTACATTTTTGGGGCTAGTAAAAATAGTCGTTACCTACTTACCTTATACGCCCCCAACACCAATTTATTTCAGTTTCACTTGCTTTTAAGAAAAATTTGAACTTAAAATTAAAAATCTTCAAATTTGATCTTAATACTTAATAGTTGTTATTTAAATTGTTGACATCACTTCATTTTTTTGCATCCGCCCCTGAGCATATCCAATAGGATTTTACACCAAGCTAGATTGGGTTTAGAGTATAACAAGTTGGTGTTTGAGGACATCATTTAGGGGTCTAATGTTACTCAAGTAGGGGTTTAGGGATTGTCAATTAGGGGTTTAAAGTACCTCAAGTTGGGGTCTATGGTACCTAAAGTAGCGATAAGTGTATATAAAGTAGGGATTAAGGACCTGTTTGATAATCGATACTAAATGGTGGGAATGAAAATGATGGAATAATGTAAATTTTCATAATATGTATCATATCATTTCCATAGTAATTCAACTTTGATCATAAAAAATTTTTTTCTTCACAATTTTCCATTACCACATACTATCACTCTTCAAATGGTAATGCATTAGAATGAATTTAGTAAAGAAAAATGAGATTGTTGAATGAATATAACCATGACTATTAAACTTGTTAAGAGATAATCCTACCAAAACTACACTAATTTTTCATTACCAATCCAACCATTTAGTACAAATTACCAAACGGACCGTAAAGTAAGTCAAAGTGTTTAGTAATATTTATACTATGCTAAGTTGGGGTTTAGATTATACCAAGTTGGTGTTTAGGGAACCTCAAGTAGGAGTTCCATAATCTCCAGTAATGTTGAAGTATCCTAAACGTCTACTTGAGTTATACTAAATGTTTACTTGAGATATCTCAAACCCCTACTTGAGGTATCCTAAATGGCTACTTGAGGCAAACTAAATGCCTACTTAACAAACTGTAAACCCATACTTCACATTTCTAATATGCTCACTTGATGCATCCTAAAACCCTATTGAAAAGCATGCAATTACACAAATTAGTTATCATTTTTTAATTAATATTAAATGGACTGGACCTAAGAGACGTCTCTCAAGAAACTTGCTGTTAAATTTAAGGGTTTTAATTTGAGGAAGTTTAGAAGAAAAGATTTGAAAATGTTCTTTTTTTTTAGTTTTGATTTTCATTAATCATGTTAAAACCATTTTCTATAGTTGTAAAGGTCCCTTTTCAGCCCATACTACAACTTTTTAGAACTCAAATCACTTTAATATCAATAGAGCCTATTTTCAGCCCAACTCATGTTCAGCCCAAACCTTGTATAATCACCTAAAAACAACCTGGATAATAGTTGAAAGGGGTGGCCTATTGAACACTCGTAGTTCCAATACATTTTTAACTAATTTTTTTAATTTTTTTAGTGTGAGTGTTTAGTAAATTTTTTCATTTTTATTTTCTGAATATTTTTTAATGCTTGTAATCCTAATTTTTTTTATTAACTTTATTATTCTAAAATACAATAAATTCGTAAATATTTCGTATGTGAATATCAAATCGAAAAGCTCTATATTTTTATTTTATAGTTAATTTTACGAATATTAATTACGCAAAATAATTTGTGCAGAAAAGGTAGAGTTTCATTCCTGTGAATAAAGTAGACGAACAATAGATACAACTTAAATTAAGACTTTGATTGTTGTTGGGAAGTATTTCAATTATGATTCCGATCATGCCTCCTTTATTTCTTGAGCAGATCAAGATGCAAACTTAGAAGTTAAATAATGTTATTCGAGTTTTTAAAATTTTAAAAAGTCCATATTTAAAAAGTATATATCCAGACACTAAATTAATTCGTAAATGCTATTTGAGAAAAACCTATAAAAATGTAAAGAGTATAATATAGGAATCTACACCTTTGATAACCCATCCGATTCCGGAGTCAAACAATAACATAAAACAAAGATTTGCATTCAAATAGTTTAAGAACAATTATTTGATTGAACGAAGCTAATATATGAAAGAAAGAACTTACAAGGCAAGTCCCAAGGTTCATATCTACAGATGTCGAGTTCAGCGATGACTTCAACGCATTTATCATAGCCGTCCAGCTTCTTTTTGAGATAATACAAAATCAGTTCTTCATCTGTTGGGCTGAATCTAAACCCTGGAAACATTGAGGATGCTGTAATTGACCTCTCTGCTTCCTTTGATATCCCATTCCCAAGCCCATCCATTTTCTTATTCCTTTTTTTAGAAAACCAAAAGAAAAAGATATCCAAAAGGTTATCTTTTTAATACTCTATAGAAGAATTATGTTTACACCTATTGCTAATGTATAATGTTGACGAAAAAGAAAGGAAACTTGGTACAAAAGAAGGGAATGATAATCTAAAGAAAGAAGAATATCTCTAAGGCAGAGGAAGAGGGACAGGGAGAGGGATTTTGCTAATAGACTTAGGAGTAATAACTTTGTAGATGTAGACAATCTAAGGACTATCTTTGTTGTATTCTTTGTTTGCTTCCTCCGTAATCGTATACAACAACAAATACACCGCCTGACCATTGAAATTTGACTAGCTAAAGTTTTTTAAGTCTTGGGAAAGAATTTTGAGATAATAAGTATAATTACTCTTACTCATTTTATATTGGATTAATCCTTTTTATTATTATTATTATTATTATTATTATTATTATTATTATTATTTATTTATTTATTATTATTATTTATTTATTTATTATTATTATTATTATTATTATATTAATAAAAAAAAGCGGATATCTTTATAATTTAGCACTTTACTAATTTTGCCTTAAGACTCGTGGAGTACTAAATTATAAAGGTATCTGCTTTCTTTTATTAGTATAATAATAATAATAATAATAATAATAATAATAATAATAAAAAGGATTAATCCAATATAAAATGAGTAAGAGTAATTATACTTATTATCTCAAAATTCTTTCCCAAGACTTAAAAAACTTTAGCTAGTCAAATTTCAATGGTCAGGCGGTGTATTTGTTGTTGTATACGATTACGGAGGAAGCAAACAAAGAATACAACAAAGATAGTCCTTAGATTGTCTACATCTACAAAGTTATTACTCCTAAGTCTATTAGCAAAATCCCTCTCCCTGTCCCTCTTCCTCTGCCTTAGAGATATTCTTCTTTCTTTAGATTATCATTCCCTTCTTTTGTACCAAGTTTCCTTTCTTTTTCGTCAACATTATACATTAGCAATAGGTGTAAACATAATTCTTCTATAGAGTATTAAAAAGATAACCTTTTGGATATCTTTTTCTTTTGGTTTTCTAAAAAAAGGAATAAGAAAATGGATGGGCTTGGGAATGGGATATCAAAGGAAGCAGAGAGGTCAATTACAGCATCCTCAATGTTTCCAGGGTTTAGATTCAGCCCAACAGATGAAGAACTGATTTTGTATTATCTCAAAAAGAAGCTGGACGGCTATGATAAATGCGTTGAAGTCATCGCTGAACTCGACATCTGTAGATATGAACCTTGGGACTTGCCTTGTAAGTTCTTTCTTTCATATATTAGCTTCGTTCAATCAAATAATTGTTCTTAAACTATTTGAATGCAAATCTTTGTTTTATGTTATTGTTTGACTCCGGAATCGGATGGGTTATCAAAGGTGTAGATTCCTATATTATACTCTTTACATTTTTATAGGTTTTTCTCAAATAGCATTTACGAATTAATTTAGTGTCTGGATATATACTTTTTAAATATGGACTTTTTAAAATTTTAAAAACTCGAATAACATTATTTAACTTCTAAGTTTGCATCTTGATCTGCTCAAGAAATAAAGGAGGCATGATCGGAATCATAATTGAAATACTTCCCAACAACAATCAAAGTCTTAATTTAAGTTGTATCTATTGTTCGTCTACTTTATTCACAGGAATGAAACTCTACCTTTTCTGCACAAATTATTTTGCGTAATTAATATTCGTAAAATTAACTATAAAATAAAAATATAGAGCTTTTCGATTTGATATTCACATACGAAATATTTACGAATTTATTGTATTTTAGAATAATAAAGTTAATAAAAAAAATTAGGATTACAAGCATTAAAAAATATTCAGAAAATAAAAATGAAAAAATTTACTAAACACTCACACTAAAAAAATTAAAAAAATTAGTTAAAAATGTATTGGAACTACGAGTGTTCAATAGGCCACCCCTTTCAACTATTATCCAGGTTGTTTTTAGGTGATTATACAAGGTTTGGGCTGAACATGAGTTGGGCTGAAAATAGGCTCTATTGATATTAAAGTGATTTGAGTTCTAAAAAGTTGTAGTATGGGCTGAAAAGGGACCTTTACAACTATAGAAAATGGTTTTAACATGATTAATGAAAATCAAAACTAAAAAAAAAGAACATTTTCAAATCTTTTCTTCTAAACTTCCTCAAATTAAAACCCTTAAATTTAACAGCAAGTTTCTTGAGAGACGTCTCTTAGGTCCAGTCCATTTAATATTAATTAAAAAATGATAACTAATTTGTGTAATTGCATGCTTTTCAATAGGGTTTTAGGATGCATCAAGTGAGCATATTAGAAATGTGAAGTATGGGTTTACAGTTTGTTAAGTAGGCATTTAGTTTGCCTCAAGTAGCCATTTAGGATACCTCAAGTAGGGGTTTGAGATATCTCAAGTAAACATTTAGTATAACTCAAGTAGACGTTTAGGATACTTCAACATTACTGGAGATTATGGAACTCCTACTTGAGGTTCCCTAAACACCAACTTGGTATAATCTAAACCCCAACTTAGCATAGTATAAATATTACTAAACACTTTGACTTACTTTACGGTCCGTTTGGTAATTTGTACTAAATGGTTGGATTGGTAATGAAAAATTAGTGTAGTTTTGGTAGGATTATCTCTTAACAAGTTTAATAGTCATGGTTATATTCATTCAACAATCTCATTTTTCTTTACTAAATTCATTCTAATGCATTACCATTTGAAGAGTGATAGTATGTGGTAATGGAAAATTGTGAAGAAAAAAATTTTTTATGATCAAAGTTGAATTACTATGGAAATGATATGATACATATTATGAAAATTTACATTATTCCATCATTTTCATTCCCACCATTTAGTATCGATTATCAAACAGGTCCTTAATCCCTACTTTATATACACTTATCGCTACTTTAGGTACCATAGACCCCAACTTGAGGTACTTTAAACCCCTAATTGACAATCCCTAAACCCCTACTTGAGTAACATTAGACCCCTAAATGATGTCCTCAAACACCAACTTGTTATACTCTAAACCCAATCTAGCTTGGTGTAAAATCCTATTGGATATGCTCAGGGGCGGATGCAAAAAAATGAAGTGATGTCAACAATTTAAATAACAACTATTAAGTATTAAGATCAAATTTGAAGATTTTTAATTTTAAGTTCAAATTTTTCTTAAAAGCAAGTGAAACTGAAATAAATTGGTGTTGGGGGCGTATAAGGTAAGTAGGTAACGACTATTTTTACTAGCCCCAAAAATGTAGTTGAATTGAAGACAAAATTGCGAAGTTAAAAGAATTCTGAACAAATTTAAACATTTATAATGTAACAAATTCATCTGCAATTAACCTATAAACATTTAAATTTTAAACAAATTTAAATTTTAAGAAATTTAAACATTTATTCGTTAAGAAAAAAAATTGAAAGATATATAAACAAATTCAAGCATTAACGCACCTGGTTTCGAGATTTAGGGAAGAATAAAGATGAAGGGGCTGCATGCTACATCGTATTGTTAGGGCTCTATGTCTCCTCTAGCCCACGTAATTTTCGGAAAAACAAAAAAAATAAAATTGAAAAGAATGGAATGATGCCACAAGTGTGTACTGAACTTGACTTAACTGGGTTATAATGTTAAAAACTTTTCTAACTCATCTAACTTCTATTCTTGCTGTATTGTTGTGCGACAGCGGAAGCAAGGTCGATGAACAATAATGAAACAATAAGAAATTCAATGCAAACAATAAGAAAATGACACAAGAGATTTAACGTGGTTAACTATCAATGTGATAGCTACGTCAACCGGCACCGAGATCAAATAAGTTCACTATGATCGTAAAGAATTTACAAGATGAGTTACAATCACACTCATAAATTATAATGACTCTCTTGTGATCTCTCTCAATTTGTGAATCATCAAGTATTAACCCTAAAATGGGAGTTTTTATACTAATGCCCTATAAAAGGAAGTTATTACATAATAAACACAAAGTAACCATCCCAAAAGACACCTCCCGTGAAAAGAAACCGCCATTTTGCGAGCCGGGTACAACTACGCGAGCCGCGAAATGAAGACAAAAAGCACTCCGCGCCCCGCGGACTAGCTTTTTGACCCATATTCATCTTCTTCAATGGCGCTTGCTAGTTTGAGTCACCATTAACAATAATCTTCACCTTGACGAAAACTCGTATTCAGCAAACGATCTCATCTACACATAGTGAACATATCTCAAGCCAAAACCCGATGCAAAGCTCATGCATATGCCGTACATCCAGATAAGTCTTCAATCAAGACTCATCCCGACAAGTCTTCAACCAAGACCCATTACATACTCATCACCAACTATATATAAGAACTCATAATGCTACACCTGCATCACAAGCCCCAGGCAAGCTCCACCTTAAGGCCAACATGCCTACAATAGTTGCTCCCCAATACCGCCCCTAAGGGCCTACTACATCACATAGTAGTCAATATTTAGCAAGTCTAAGCAATGTTTAAACTTACTAAATGGAACAAACTTAGTAAACAAATCAGCTGGGTTGTCAGCGGCCCCGATCTTCTTTACCTTTACCCTATTGTCAGTACGCAAGAAATGATACGTGACATCAATGTGCTTGGTCCGATCATGGTGTACTTGGTCTTTAGCTAAGAAAATGGCACTTAGACTTTCACAATACACTGTAGCAAAATCCTGTAAACACATACTCGGTCACCGACCTCCTGATATCCACATCAGCTGCATAGTCAGAATCACTATACTCAGTTACCAAACACTCCTTACCATTCCCATACACAAGACCAATATCAGTTGTCCCTCTCAAATAGCAAAAAATCCTTTTTACCCCCTGCCAGTGCTACTAGTTTCTTTTACAAAAGTTTTAAGTATTGTCTGGTTCATACCCGGATATCCCCTGATTCTGGATATGCTAAAAAAAACCCCTCTAACATGTTATTAAACCGCAACTTGAGTTATTTCAAATACCTATTTGAGGAACCATAAATCTCAATTTTGCAAGCACATAGTAAACAAAACACATACACAACCTTCAAACCCTACTTGAGGTATCCTAAATGTCTACTTAAGGTATCCTAAAAACCTTATTTGAGGTATCCTTAATGTTTACAGGAGGTATATACTAAATGTTTATTTAAGGTATCTTAAACTTCTAATTGAGGTATCTTAAATGTCTACTTGACATACTATGAATTCATACATGACATATCCTAAATGTCTACTTGAGGTATCTTAAAACCCTACCGAGTAAGCGTGTAGTACTTACACTACGTTTTCCCTTTTTAATATTATAATGGGTCGTCCTAATTAGCGGTCTCTCACAAGAATTTGTGAAAAACTAAACCTCCAACTTTCTCTCTCTTCAAATTTGATTTAATGGTTATTTAAGCAGCCAAAGCAGTAGTAGTAGTGGCAGATCGTAGTCAATCCAATATTCTTCAACTTATGCATTAATCTTCTCCTTCTAAGGAATTTTTCTATTATTTTCCTTCTATTATATTGAATTCACGTTATAAGATTGATTTAGTTTTATATTGTTCGTTGATCACAACATCTCTATTGTCATTACAAAATTTTTCAATGAAGCTTTTTAATTTTAATAGCTTAAACTTTCTGAGTGCTTTATATTCATTGCTTTTTTTATTTTTTATTTTTATCTTTCTTACTGTTTTTATTGGCTTATTGAAATGTGTTGTACATTTTATTAGAGGCTTTTATTTTATTTTATTTTATTTTTTTAAATGGACTAGGTTGAGAGTAAATGATATGCTTTAACTTGAAGAACTTAAACTTGTTTATTGTCCAATATTTGATGTCGAACCTTTCCTTCATTAATAAATCTAATTTCACTAAAGATTTTGCAACATTGTAAAAAAATTGGTTTCATTGCAGCTAAAGACTAGTATTGTTCATAGTTTTTTTTAATAATTTAATAATAATAGTTAAATCATACATTTTTGCTAAGTTTTGATTGAATATTATTTTTTATTTACATATTTACAGAGCATGATATGGAGAGTGAGAGACACCCAATAATTTAATAATAATAGTCAACTAAGCACGATTCGTCTAGACTTGAGTCATCCATGCATGAGTCATCTGGGTATAAGTCTAGGCCTGAGTGTGACTTTGAGGATCCCAAGGAGGTAGCTAGGTAGGATGGTTATACTGAATATACGGGTCGTCCTCGCAAAAAGAAAATGACTTCTCAAGTTTTGCTTGAGTTTAATCAATTAAGGAAAGATAAGGGTGAGGTAAAAGATAGGTGTTGTCATTGTGTAAATTAATTTTAATGGCCGGTACCGGTAAGGAGACATCTCACTTTAAATGCCATCTTTTGAAATCTTGTCCTAAAGACCTGGTGGACAACTTGGGGAGGTGGGTTTTAATGATGAGGATGATGATGAATTTGTTTTTGATATGAAATAATTGAGGAAAAAGATTTTGTTGTTTGTTGAGGGTGCTCAACCGCTCATGCTCATCAAATTTTCACCGCGGAAGAAAATGGTTTAAGGAGGATGATGCTCAAATCTAACCCCTTTTACTAGAGATCTTTTTTCAATGTACAATAAGGATAGAGAAAGACTTAAATCTCTTTTGAAGAGTTTTCCTGGTCGTATAAGTTTAATAACTGATAAATGCAAATCTGAGCATACTTGGCAACATTTGCATTATGACACGCTTTGTTGATCAAAATTGGAAGTTACATGATAGAATTATAAGGTTTAGGTCATCATCTCCTACTTATGTTAGAGAAAGCATTCAATGTTAAGCTGTCTTAAAACCCGCCTTAGTTTAAGAGTAATGTTAGTGTGTAATGGTCTATTCTTTCATATAAGATGGTTTGAAATCAATTATGGACATCTTGGAGAAGATTAGAATTTTGTTGAAAATGACATTAAAGTCCACAAGCAAGAGTAAAGAATTTTATGAGCTAGCACAAAGGAATTTTCACTTAGATGAGAAAAGAATAACCAATTTGGATATAAAAATTATGTGGAATTCGACTTATAAGATGATTGAATATGTGTTGTACTTTAAAGAATTATTTGTGAATTCGGGATCAAAGAGTGCATATCTATCTTTTGTGCCTTTAGATAAAGATTGGGAAGATTTGAGTGCAATTTATAAATTTTTAAGGCTTTTTTATGATGTGACATGCATTGTTCTGATAAGACAACAAATTTTTATTTTAAAGGTGCTTCGTTAATTCATCGTCACTTATTATTTGCTTTTAATGAACAACATGCTTCTTTAAGGTCTATGGCGAAGGACATGTTGCGAAGATTTGAGTGCTAATTCATGTCATTAACTTAAAAATTCTAAATTTCAAAACCTGTGAACATTTTATAAATAATCATTACTTGCCAAGTTTAAACAAATTAGAGTTGTTCATGGGTGGGCTAAGCTACCCGCCAAGCTCGACCCACTCGACTCTTAATCATTACTTGCCAAGTTTAAAGAAATTAGAGTTGTTCATGGGGGGGCTAAGCTACCCGCCAAGCTCGACCCACTGGACTGAAAAAACGGGTGGGGTTGGAAATTAATTTTGAAAAAAATTAATGTTTGGATGGATAATACCCGCCCGCCAAGTTAAACGGGCGTAGGGATACTTGCGAGTAAAGTCGTCCGCCCATTTATTTTATAAATGTACGATTGTTAATTTTTTATTTTAAAACTATATGAGAAGATACAATAAAACTCTAAGTCCAATTTGTGGAAGGTTGAGTTTCGATTTTATGGTTAGTGAAGGGCAATGATGATTTTAAGTCTCCTTTGTTCATTAATAGTCATGTTCAGAGTGTTTAGCCAATTTGTGAATTTGAGAATTCTAGATCCTATATCTATTCTGTTTATTTGGTATAAAAGGCCGAATTTGGGTGAGATTTTGGTTACATGAACTGATTCATTGATGTTGAACTATTTAGTTTGCAACAATTTAGGGTTTGAAAAGAACAATTTCCAATCTTCTCCATTCTAAAAGTTTTTTTTGGTAGATAATGAAATTCAAAATATTGATTGTTTTACCAATCACAAGAAAATTATTTTCATCGTTCTTGATATCATTAAGAGTTTCATAAAATAAATTTATGGTTTGAAAATAATAATTTTGTTATCACTCATCTCTATGAGATATCATCTTAATTTATTCTATTAAGTTGTTTAAACAAGAAATGTAATAGATGAAGCTACAACCATGCTAACAATACAATAGAACCTACAAATATGCTAACAATAGATCCTAGATTAAAGCTCGACTTATTTTACTTGTTTACTAATTCTATTTTCTTACAAACCGAACTGCTTACAAGATTAATGGGCTTGACCCTTTTAAAAAAAGGCTGAGTCACGTGCTTATAATGGAGCTCATCGCGTTATACATATATACTTTAATTCCTTAATAGCTATATGCAATTTTTTCAATATCAAAATTATTGAAATCAATTGATAGATTATCTAATTTATGTAATTAATAATTTAATGTTCGTGTTGGGTAAGATAGGTTCACGAATTTACTTCCAAATCTGAAAAACTTTTAACAAATTTTTAAATAAGAAAATATAAAGTAGACAAAAATATCATATAATTTTTTTCCTTTCTCTTAAAAGGTGGCATATGCTTAACTCCTAGATACTGAAAAGTCGATTGAATTATACTACCTACATGTAAATAATAGAGACTGATTATTGGTTTTTGTATCCATTATTATCAGCCAAGGCTGTAATAAAATCCGATCAGGAGTGGTTTTTTTTTTCCCCTCGAGGTAAAAAATATCCAAACGGCTCACAAAGTAAGAGGGCAACAGAGATTGGTTACTGGAAAGCAACTGGGAAGGAGCGTGCAGTAAAATCTGGTTCAAATATTATAGGTACAAAACGGACATTAGTATTCCATATCGGTCGTGCACCAAAAGGGGAGAGGACTGAGTGGATAATGCATGAGTATTGTGTGAGTGGAAAGGGTCAGGTAATTTGTTTTTTTCATTCATTATGTTTTGTGCCAATTGCAAAAATATTGGCTTATCATAATAAAATTTTCATTGCCATAAAGGATGCACTGGTGGTATGCCGCCTGAGAAGGAAGTGTGACTACCATGCCGTGGATGGTGCAAATGGACGGGACACTCAATCACAGTCTCCAGATCCTTCAGTATTGATGGCTAGTAGTGGGACATATTCAGGTTGTGATGGGGAGCTCAATAATAGAATGTACCCTACCAGGGACAAGATGGCTGAATGTTCTGCGAAAAGGTCAAGCAGCAGTCATGATTCTTATTCTATAGAGCAAATGGATACATCCTCTCAGTCAGACTTAAAGGCCAAAGATGAAACTGTACTACAACCAGATCAATCTACAAGCCATGTGAGTCTATATACTAGTCACTTTAGTTAATTTCAGTGCTTGTTCTATGTTGAGGATAAATTTTCTAGTTCTTTTTAGGCTTAGAAATTAAGGAGTTGGTTAGCTTCCAGCTAGTTCGAATACATTTTCTTAAAGTTATGTTCAGTTCATATACTTCTATATGCATTCAATGTATCTCATTCTCACTACTTGTGAATAAATGGCAGCATGTTCCCAACGAATTCGAAGATGACCTATTTGCCGAGATATTGAAGGATAACATTGTTCAATTGGATGAGTGTCTACCCCCTTCGTCTTCTACAGTTGGTGTCCAACCTGTTACCGTAAGCAATACAAGTAGTGAGCCTATAAATATTATGCCTCGCTTGAATAGAAATCCTCCACATCATCAATCTGTTGGTCCACAAGTATATCCTTCTCAAGGAACTGCAAATAGAAGAATAAGGCTAAGGAACCTAAGAAAAATTAGTCCTCGCAAGGAAGGGGTGGAGGAAGGTTTCGGTGAAATTATAGTAGGAAGTTCCAAGTTGAAGAAATTTTCAAATGCTTCTTATCAGAGAAGAGGATGGATGAGGCTACCTAAGAATCGTTGTCGGTTATGTGTTGTGCTGATTAGTGTGGCACTGGCCATTTTGATAGTGGCATATGCTCAACTGTGCCGATATCATACTTTCTAATAAGCAATCGATGAAACAGTTTCTTAAAACAGGCTTCTAAAATAGTACCTTAGCCTTGGTACATATAGGTGTATCTATTTCTATTTTTATTCTATATAGCATCTTCAGTTCTCAAGAAGCTTATATTCTGTACGCATAGTCTTTTCCTTTCCATCACCTTTTGGCATATATTATTCTTTTCCTTTCCATCACCTTTTGGCATACATTAGTCTTTTCCTTTCCATCACCTTTTGGCATGCATTAGTCTTCTTATTTTCATCACCTTTTGGCATGCATAATATTATATATATGCACATCCACATTCAATTGGATGTATAACTTCAAAATGAGTTTTTGTTAGTTCAATTTTTTTCCTCATCCACTTCAAGTTCTTCATCTTCTGATGAAAGGAATGAACTAATAGATGATATGGTTAATTTTGCCTTTCAATATGCTATTCCTCGTACTGTTTCAACATTACAACCAAGGGTGAGAAAAAAAAATGTCGAATTCAAAGAGACCATTGAAAAGGTTATTCCTAACTATTTAATGACTATTTTGCTGAAAATCCTACATATTCTTCTCGATTGTTTCAACGTAGGTTTAGGATGAGGAAAAATATATTTTTACGGATAATGGAAGCTGTCTCCAACAACGATCCATGGTTCACTTCCAACATTGATGCAACTGGTAAAAAAGGTCTAAATGCTTTACAAAAGTGTATTGCAGCTCTTCGTATGCTTTACAAAAAAAATGTGGAATTCAAAGAACTCCTCACATTCAAAGATTGTGACTGATCTTACTTGTCCACACTGCGCTGGTCCTCTTTCAAAAGAGATGGTAAAAAACACTGAAAGTTTGATTCTTTTGAAGTATTTTTTTGCTTTTGATTAAGTGCTCTTTTTGTTGCTCAAATAAATTAGAGACAGCTTCTCTATGGTACTTTTATGCATTTTAAGTTAATTTATTCTAAATTATGTTAATACTTTTCTGTTTCTTGTTGTTGGTTCGTTGCATTATTAGTTGCCTGAATTTTGCGAATGGTTTCAAATTGGTTCCGCTGTTGGTGGTACAACAAGTGCATTCTACGCATTTAATTATGGTAAAATAAATGTCCTTTTTGTTGCGTAATCTTGTGTTGTGTTATATTTTGTTTATATAAACCATTAAAATGCGAAACCCTTTTTACCAAAATGGTAGATTTGAAATACTAAATTAACGTTTCTTGTTATATAAGTCTCTTGATTTATGATTAGTGCTATGATTATATTTTCTACTTGTGATCAATTTGGTTTCCTAAGTTTTTGAAACATTAAATTTACGTTTCTCATTTCTCGTCTCTTTTCTTGTATTGAAATGAGCTCTATTTCGTGTAACGTTGCTGCGAACTATTGTTTTTTAAAGCTTACTAAACAAATTTTTCATTTTGAACATGGTTTTTATGCCTAGAAACTCAAAACTTAAACCACTCTTAATAATCTATAAGCTACCAAATGCTGGTATTAATTAGGGCTTTTAAACCTGTTTACATGTCATGAAAAGTTTGTTGGAATGTCTATTGAGTAGTCTATTTACTTGCTGAAAATTTTCAAAAGATAAGTAACCAGAAAATTCTACTTAAATTTTATGACCTTGTACTTTCTTCATCCAGTACTAAAAATGTATTATTTGATGGGTTATTGCTGGCTGCAATTGCACTACGGGGTGCTTTTTTCTCCTCTTTACACTTTTTTATTTGGAAAAAGGGTTAACTGAGAAACGTGGAACTGGGCTCAGGGACTAATGAGGGAAAATTCTACTTTTCGAGGTTGTGCAAGTGTTTGAACAATCAGGCATTAGTGACTGTGAGGCACAATTAAATAGTCAGGATTCAGGAACAGTCTAGCAAGTTTTTATATGAGCATTTGTGCATCTTCATTTTTTCTTTAGGAATGTTCTGCTACTCGCTATAAGTTGGTTGAAATATTATACATTCTGGTTCCCCAATAGTGGTGTAATATGTTCTGAAATGACTTTCATGTGTTCATCCTGTGCAGTAATGCCAACTGTTCGTAAGTGGGTGAAAGGGCCGATGTGGTTACATTTCCTTATAGGAGGTATTCTTGTTCTCTGGCCTCTTTGCACTCTTTTCCTTTTGCTCTTATACTTGAGTTTCTCTGATGACTCTGTAAGAATGATAACTGCAAGCCAAATTTTACTTCATTGATTTTTTTGGAGGTCTAAAAAGTCAATCTCACTTAATTTTATTGTGGTGACTGGTTAGTATAAGCATTTTTTTTTTTTGGAGTACAATGTCGTGTGAATCATTTTTTGGGTGGGATCTCATTTAAATTTATTGTACCGAGCATAATTGGGACCTATGAGCACCAATGGATGATATATTGCCTAGTCCCTATGTTTTAAAGCTTTAGGCTCGATGATCACATATAGGCAAACAAACCTTCAAGGAAGCCAAATAACATGCTAGGCTACAATAGCAACTTAGGGAACCTAAGAAAAGGAAATTTCAAAGGCAATGACAATATTAAAAAAAATTTACGCGTCACATGATCGCATCAGCTCTTTTTAGTTTCACATCTAGCCGCATGGTAGACACAATGGATGGGAACAATTGGTTTGGGTGCTTATGAATGCATTAATTCCAAATGGAATAGGCAAATCTGATTCAGGAGAACGAGTAGTGTTTATGATTTGTTCTTTTCTCTTGGAAAATTCTTATTACAGTTTCCTTCATTTCACAATCAAGAAGAGCATTCTTGATGCTTGAATAATACATGTGAAAGTGTCTACCTATTTTAGTGCTAACATAGGTGGGTACACTTTATAGTTTAATAACAAGGCTGAGGTATCTCAAACTAATATTCCATTCAACTCCTCCGAGAAGCATAGTTACTTCACCGTCTATATTTTTGGAGGTTAAAAGTACTTGTGAACTTGGTAAGAGTCTTCTCTCATAGTTGCATATTTGCATATGCATAAAACCTACTGTATCTTGGACTGGCATATTTGTGTAAATACCTGCACGTGCTAGCTGTTATTTTTTATGGATTTCGGAGGAGCTTAATTAGCCAATAACCGCTGATCGAGAATCTGTGCTCATGTAACTAGTAGGCAAACTTCAGTTGAGCTGATTTCTCCTTTTGACATATTAATAAGATTGGTATAACTGTAGCTAATCTCTGTATTGCAAGGTTCCACTCGTAAGTTATAACTGAAATGCAGAGTGATTTAAATGGAAAGTTATTAAAATATATTATGTATGCTATTGTTTTCAGGCACCGCCAGTGATAGTTTTCTCATCTGCTTGTGCTGGATTGGCAGATCAGCTCTCTCTCCTTTTCAAACTAACAAGCACATCAAATTACTTCACACGTACACATGAAATGACAAATTTTTGCTGTTCGAATATTTTTAATCTAATTGGTCTTAATTTGCATCAACATCTCTTCACACTTTTCAAGTCTTCCATGCTTTTTAATGAGCATGAATGGTTGTTCGAAACATCAAGAATTGCCACACATTTGCAGCTTCATCGAATATATATCAATAGCTTTGTATTAAACTGGTTAGACAATACACAGTCTCTTCTTGGGAAGCCTTCTATTGTGGTTGGATATGTATCTTGATCCATATAAGAAAACTTCGAGTTCTTCATTCTTTGGTGGGTTTTCTTGACTTTGTGCGGGGTCTTTATTTTTTTAGGAGGCGCAGTTCCAGCTGTAGCTCAAATTGCATCTTCATCCTATCATGCTGCCACGTTATCTTCATCACATCCTTCTCAGGACGAGAAGACACCCAAATCGAGGACTTCCACAACGTTGTAGTATACGCTGGATTGAGGGAAGGGTGAAAAAGCTTCTAGCATGAGTTGGGCGTCAAACACTCAGCAGGGTCGGGAATTTTCTTTGAGCTGACCATCTCTAAGACGATGCTCATTTTTTGTCAGGTTTGTTATTGTACTTTGTAGTAATCATGAGCCACCTTCTTACATTTTGTGTATGCATATTTGAAAGCTTGAGGAAGAAAGACACCCAGAATCTCTAAATCTTTTGGCTCGTTACTAAATCAAGAGAGGGAATTTTCGTAGCTCTTTAGTTGATCCAAAACCTAAAGTTTTTGAGTGCCGGAAACTCCAAGAAGGCCTTCGGTTCTACTAACGGATGTTTTGGGATTATATGGTTTTTTCATTGTGCTATAGAAGTGATATCGAAACAAATATTGTATATACTTGTTTTGAATTTTGCTTGTCAAAAGTTATTGAATTTAGTGATCAATATGATGCAGTTTAATCTCAGAAGTTCTTCATAGTACAATCACAATTAGTCGAGTAGGGCTTTTAGTTTAGCTTGATGCCTTACGATGGTAATAGGAGTATTTTCAGTATGGCTAATTAAATCATATGCACATCTTATTTATATGAAATTGCAGGAAAGGTCAATAAAAAACGTCAAGTTTTATCACTATTCGACCCTCAAATCACTTCTAAGTAGTAGCCAAATGGAAGGGTGGGAGCCTCTTAATGACTACTAGATAAAAACCGATTTTTAAACTCGACCCACGATTGTTTGCATAAAAATATTATTATAATGGTTACTAGATGAATTGTTGATGAGTATTATCAATGTTTACTTCACTCAAGTCCCTCTCATGTTGGTTGTTAAGAGATTTTACTGATATTTTTCATTTAAGAATATTCAATGATACTGAGAGGTAAGGAATGAACAACTTGTCAATTTGTATTCTAATCTTTTTCTCTTAAATTGTGATTAAGAAATTTTGTAAAAATGTGTTTGATTAAATTAAAGAGAGTAGTTTCTAACTGGGGGTGTTAATTAATTAATTTGTGTTTACCAGAAAGTACTACTGATAATTATGCCAAATATATATATTAATTGACAAAATTAACTCTACATATATATTTGCTTTTTTCGTTTAATACTAATAAATAATCCAATAATGTACAATGTAATAAACAATGATTTATCCAATAATCCAATGATAATCACCAATTATCACCAATAATCTCTTTGTAAACTCTCAATCGTATACATAATAATATGTATATATATAAATTAAAGTCCTAAACCTAAACTAATTACATTATTTACCAAGAACAAAAATTAGCAAAATACGCGGCAATCTTGTCTTTCAATTCGCGCATTTTCCCATCTCTCAAAGGACGTGTTTCCCTTGGAATATCGTATAAAACCTATAATATAATATAAAGTTAAAAAATACATAAACATTAGATTTTACCAATAATAGTAAATATATAATATATATTGTATATTAAGAACGTAACAAATACTTATGGCATCTATGTTTTCGACTCCAACCTCCTTCACAGATTGTAAGATATCGTCCATGTATTTGAGAGCGTAGTAGCCGCTATCAATGGTATTATAAGCTTGTCGAAAGCACTAAGAGAAAAATAGATGTTAGTGCCAAAAAAGCTTAAAAACACATAAAATCGCAATTTAGCAAGTAATTTCTAGTGTATGACTATAATTTTCAATTCTAACCATTTCAACACAATAATATATATACCAAATAGTGTTATGTGCCAAGTTTCGTGCATAACAAACTAAGTTTAAGCTACTTTATGCGCGAAAGTGTCAAAAAAGCTTAAAAACCCATAAAATCGCAACTTAGCACGTAATTTATAGCATATGACTATGATTTTCAATGATAACCACTTCAACAGAATATTATCTAACAAATAGTGTTGTGTGCCAAGTTTCATGCAAAACAAACCAAGTTTGAGCTACTTTATGCGCGAAAGTGCCAAAATAGCATAAAAACCCATAAAATCGCAACTTACCAAGTAATATTAAGAGTATGACTATGATTTACAATTTTAACCACTTCAACACAATAATATATACCAAATAGTGTTGTGTGCCAAGTTTCGTGCAAATCAAACTAAGTTTGAGCTACTTTATGCGCGAAAATGCCAAAATAGCTTAAAAACCCATAAAATCCCAACTTAACACGTAATTTCTAGCATATTACTATGATTTTGAATTCTAACCACTTCAATACAATAATATATACCAAATAGTGTTGTATGCCAAGTTTCGTGCAAAACAAACCAAGTTTGAGCTATTTTATGCGCGAAAGTGCCAAAAACATTTAAAAACCCTTAAAATCGCAACTTAACACGTAATTTCTAACATATGACTATGATTTTCCATTCTAACCACTTCAACAAAATAATATATACCAAATAGTGTTGTGTGTCAAGTTTCGTGCAAAACAAACCAAGTTTGAGCTACTTTATGCGCGAAAGTGCCAAAAACACTTTAAAACCCTTAAAATCGCAACTTAACACGTAATTTCTAGCATATGACTATGATTTTCAATTCTAACCACTTCAACACGTAATATGGTTAAATTATTTTATTTTGATATTGACTTGTAAAGTAATAGCCGCATTTTGATTTTCGCTATTAATTTGTAAAGTTATGGCCGTATTTTGATTCACTATGATCTAAGGGTTCTTAGTCGTATTTATGTCGATACCAAATGGTCTTTTAAAAGAGTTTGTGTTTTGATAAATTAATCTTTTATAAAGAGTTACCAATTGAGGAAATAAAGAATTAATTGAAGATGTATGTTAACGACCTGTATATAAAATGTAATAGTTTGTTGGATTACTCAACAATTCAATTATTGACAGTCTTTGATGGGGCCTATCCCTTACGGGGGATAAATCCATTTTCAGGTTAGCTCTACAGTGGAGGGGATGCCTACATGTATTATGTGTTACAGACGAGGCGAGGGCTTCTTTTGGAAATACATTTTGTAAATTAGATATTTGCATAATTAAATTGTAATGATTTTATAATGTTTTGTAAATAATCACTTAATTATGTAAAAAGTTTTAAATACTCTGATATTGGTTTACTACGGCTATCGAGCTATAGGTTGGATTCAGCCCAGACTTATATAAGTCTTCCGCTATGCTTTGTAGACAATATTATTATATTGTTTACGTTAGTTTGGGTTGTTTCAGCCGGTTCCGGTTTCACCCAGTTCTGGTTCCATTTGGAACCTAATTCGAACGTTTCTGGTTCCAGTTTCGATTTCGGGCGGTTCCAAACGGTTCCTTAGCGGTTCCGGCGGTTCCAACTCTTAGGTCGTACGTGTCGGACCATCGGTTCCATTCTTATTTTTCCTTTAAATATAATATAAAAATACTATAATAATGCGGACATACCTTTGATGATTACTTGATTATTAGAGAAATTCATTACTTGTCATCGTTAGTAAAATATTAACTAAAATAAAGGAAAAAAATAAATTAATAAGAAACGATAAAGATGTTTAATAAAAAAAGAGGGAGAAAATAGACTTGAACTTAGTATCCCGAAGGAATACTAAGTTGCCTACGTATCCCGAAGGAATACTAAGCTGCCTACGTATCCCGAAGGAATCAAAGCCCACGTAGTTCTTTGTTATATCTTTTATTGTAGTTGTTGAATGTTGATTGATCGTTGTCCGATATTCATGATCCTATTTGTCTTCGTCATCATCATCTTGTTGATTAGATGCTTCCGCTAACTCTCCTCCTGACAATGATGCAGATGTATCCATCATCATCCATGGATCATCATCGTCTTGATCATCATCGTTCTTGAGTCCTTGTGTTCGGAGCTCTGCTCGATCTCAATCTTTCTTGTAAACACATATTTGAATAGTATGTGGAGCAAGACGAGATCTCTTTTCATCTAGAACTCTTCTACCTTCACTAAAAGCAGACTCCGATGCAATAGTAGAAGTAGGAATTGCAGGGATATCCTTTGCAATTCTCGATAACATGGGGAATTTTATGGAATTTTTTTCCACCATTCTAAAATATTATAACTACCTTGTTCAATTTCAAAGTGATGTTTGAGATAATTATCTAGTTCTAAATATAAAGCGAAGGGTGAGGAAGAAGATGGTCCTACACAACTATCATCTTGCCTTATTATGTTAGCTATTATGGGATTATAATAAGTGGGACGTGCCGAGAAGCTAGCATGCCTAGACGTATCGCGACTTGGGTTATATACACTAGAATAGTGATCATAAAGTTCTGCTAAAAGTTTTTACAATTTCCAACATAATTATGTACATCACTAGGCGGACGATCTAATGATTGGTAGTAAAATCCAATTAATTTAGTGAGGTTTTCTGTCTTAAAACATGGGTCTAAAATTGTCATAATTCCATAAATAAAAGGAAAATCAGTAAAATACGTCTTCCACTTGTCCACCATATCTGCAAGAATCGGCTTTAAAAATATATTAGTATCATTATGCAAATGTTTAAGAAGATGATAAAAAATAGTGATACATTCACTTATTACTGAGTGGACGTTTGGTTCGTAAACATATGAAAAAATCTTAGTTGCGTGGACATACGCTTCTAATATTTTCTGTACGCCTATAGCTAGTTCCCATGTTTCATCACTTATACGGCTATTCGTACACTCAATACACAATTGGGTTATAACCGGACGATAAGCAATAGCCTTTTTTAATAAATCATGGATTGAGCCCCAACGTGTAGGAGTATCTAATGACCAATATACTTTTCTTAGTTGATAATACTCGTTTACCACGTATAGGTTGTCAACTGGTTCATCTTCATCTAAATTTAAATATAAAGGCATACGCAAGTACCACAATATATAAATAAATAATAAATTTAAAATTTAATCAATTTGAAGAATAAAATTATAAAACTAATCGATACTTTGAAAATTGACTCGTTTATCACGAGATTGTCTTTGTTGTTGTTGTTGTTGTAGTTCATGTGATCTCGTTGATGATTTTCGAGATCTAAGTATCCCAATAGAGGTCGTTGGTTCCTCTTCTTCTTCTTCTTCTTCAATTTGTATTTCTCTTTCCACTTCTTCTGCATAATCGTGTAATTCTTGGTCGTACCCTTCTTGATAGTTTGGTTCATAATTATAATTACTAACCGAAGGTGTTGTTGATACCGACGAAATTGAAGTGGCCTTTCTTTTGTAGCTAGAACCTCTCACTGATTTTGCCACTTTAGTAACTTTTTAAAGGCTTTTTTCAAAAAGGAAGACATAATAATATTGAAATACTAATGTAATTAAGAAATAAATAAATAATTAAAAGAATAATTATCTAATAAAGAGAATAATTGCGTAATTAAGTAGAGAGAGTAGAAGAAGAGATGAATTGTGAATGAAAATATTGAAAGTTTGGAGTATATATAGAAAAGTCCCAACAACTAATTTAACGGCTAGTAACGACTACTTTTGACCGGTTTCAAAGAACCGTTGGGTCGGGGGAACCGCACGGTTTCGGTTCCAAGGAACCGTTGGGCCGGGTGAACCGTTTCGGTCCGATTCCCGGTGAACCGGCCCGCGGTTCTTTGGTCCGGTTCTGGCGATTTTTTACGACGGTTTTGCGATTCGAGCCGATTCGGAACTTGTCGTAAATGGTTCCGGTTCCAGGACGATTTTCAAGTGGTTAGTGACCTGTTCGGTTTTGGGTAACCCGCTCCGTGGCCATCACTAGTTGTGGGTTATAAACCTAGCCTAGCAGCTTTCACTGTGTTCATTAAGGATAAATTGCCATTACTAGACAATTGGCTGTTCTCCATGAAAATGGATAATTCTTGGTTACGTGTGGTTCTGTAGCTGAAGTTAATTCAATAATTAAGGGTGGAATGTTATGATTGGGAAAAGACCTGTGTTGATTAGAAAATGAGGTGAACACTTTGATTTTAAGTTATGTCCTTCGTGTTGTGCCTATGTGGGTTAGCTTTTTGAATCTCCCAACCAAATTTTGGGGTGCTAAATCCTTATGTAATAGGTAGCTTGCTTTGGGTGCCTATTGCTGCGAATGAATGTACTACTAATCAATGCAGGGTGAGCTACGCTCGAGTCTTGATTGCGGTGGATGAATCTAAACCTTTGCCTAAGGCTATTCTGGTGGAAGATGAGGAGGGTCATGTTCATGTTCAGTCGTTGTTGATTGAGTGGGTGCCTCATTTATGCCTCGTCTTAGGGCGTGTGTGTGTTGAGAGCAATCAGGCCCCCAAGGACAGACAGGCTGAAAAGGCTATCAAGAAGGGTACTACTGTTATGCCTTCTGTTCCTAAGCAAGGCACTGTCGAGCAAACAATGGGTACTGGAATGGCGGGTAGGAGAACACTGGGTGAGACTTATAATGAAGAGGAGAGAGAATGGGTCCAGGTGAATAAAAAAAAGAGTCAAAGGGTAAAGAGGTTTTGCATCGAAGTTGAGAGTAGCAGTGATACGCAACCTAGGCGCATGTTGGGGTGACCTTTGTCTCTCCTTCTTTTGTCATTGATGACTAAGCAGCGTAAGACTTAACCCTCATGGCTAGTGCTTCTGCGATGGTCAGGTTTGAGTTGCTATTCTAGTCTTGGCCCCTTAGGAATAAGAAGTCTTTGATGAAAATGTTCTTTGGCTCGGCTTCTAGCAATCATTGGCTCCCGCTTTGTTCCTTTTAGGATCTTGATAGTTAGGTGATAGCCATTTTGTTTAGTTTGGCTTTGTTTTGTTCTGGTTTGTCTGGGCTTTCTTGTAGGCGGATTTTTGTGCTGGTTGGTGCTTCCCTAAAATGGTGAAACAAACATCAATAACGAATCATTATTGAAATTGGTCAAAAATAACCACCCATAACTAATACATAATTCTTTAAATTGCATAATTAACTTCATCTTGTCATGTTAAACATGCAATGATCCAAATGTTTAAAATATTATCGTTAGTAAACAATTAATGCAATAATAAACGTAATTAATCTTCATAAATTACACTTATTATCTATCTAACATGACACAAAATAATACAAGATAAACATATCTAAATAACAAAGAACTTTTATCATCTCATTATACATCAAATAGTACGTGAAAAATCAAAAATTATCAAACTTTATCCATCTTAAATGATAATATATCATCCTAAAATCAAGGTAAATGCTTATACTTCCGACCATCAAATTTCTTTGATAAATAAAATGGAGTATCATTGTTAAGACCAATGTTAAACATGATCAAATAACCATGATCACTTACTTTACCAAATTCCATGGATATAAAAACTTACATAAACATATAACATCTCTATTATCATTCAAAAAAAAATAAACATGAAAATACCATAGAGAACTTAATAACTTTTATTTAAAGTAAATAGTATTAAACATTTTACTTGACTTTTAAATATTACCAACAATTACATTCTTAAGAATTACCATCTCTACCATGTAATTATGTCAATCTCTACCATTGTCTCATCACCCGATCATGGTGTACTTTTCACATAAGCAAACTTTTAAACTTTCCCAAGAAATTTGTCAAGTTTGACAAATTTGTGGTATAATCGTTGAGACTTGCTATACTTACTTTAGAAATATGATGTTTTAGATTGTTGTAATTTGTGACTTTAAATTATTAATCCAACTTATTAAATAAAGTTACATAAACTTAGTAGGTTACAAATTACATATGAAAAGTTCAAACCTTTGCTTAACATACACCAATTAAGAACTTCATCTTTGGGAATCACCATATAGCGAACATAGTAACAAAAAGGTTTTGTATATGACTTGATATAAATTCTAGGCGAGACGCTCTCTTAAAACATCATTTCCTCCCTACAATGGTGCTTGCGAAGATATACCAGAAATATGTTTTAAGATACAAATAATTTTACTAAAATTCTAGCACAAGGAAATTAGAACGATATGAGAAAACTTAGATGGAAGAAAAAACAAAAATTTACAATCAAGGATTCAAGTTCTCTATGAGGATAAGAATTCAACAATTTTGCATGTAGGAAATAATCGACACATGCCTTCTATATCTATATTTATACACTAGTGGAAAAAACATCATTTGATGTTTATCATTTTTTATATACGCAGCAATAAATAGGAAAAGGAATTAAATTAAAAAAAATGACATCAAATGCTGCGGTTTGTGGTTTGCCCGCAACATTTAACCCTTTGGATACATCAAATGCTGCGGTTTTTGGGTTGTCCGCAGCATTTAACCAGAAACATCAAATGTTGCGGTTTTTGGTTTGCCCGCAGCATTTAACCCTTTTAAAATTGCGCCTTTTAACGTTACAATGCAAAACCTTTCTTCTGTTTCATTAAACGTACTGTATGTCTTCTTCAAACCTTCAAACGCACGAGTGTTTCTTCAAGCTACAATCATCTTAGTTCTTGCGCTTCTTCATCATTCTTGCTCTTCTTGCTCTTCTTCATCATCTGCTGCTTACATACTCCAAGAAAAACCCATTGTTGTTGCTCTTCTTAAACCCACGAAAAAGCCACGAAATTTGGGCTTAGTTCTTATTCTTCTTCATCATCTTAGTTCTTGCTCTTCTTCATCATTCTTGCTCTTCTTGCTCTTCTTCATCATCTGCTGCTTACATACCCCATGAAAAACCCATTGTTGTTGCTCTTCTTAAACCCACGAAATTTGGGCTTAGTTCTTGCTCTTCTTCAAGGTATAATTTTTTAAAGCTTAGTTCTCAAACCCATTGTTGTTCTAGCTTCATTAATTGTGTTTTTGGGCTTAATTTTTTTTATACTATTTTTTTTTCATTGTATAGATTATACACAACCCAAAACCCACGAAAATTCAAGGTATGATTTTCATTTTGATTTTGTAAATTAAGTTTAAATTTATCATGATTTATGAATGTGTATGTAGTTGTTTTTAAGTTTTAAATTTATCATACATTTCATGTTTTGTTATATCTTTAAGTAATTTCTTTATTTTATTTATGAATGTGTATGTAGTTGTGGTTTTCAAGTTTTAAATTTATCATAATTTTTTTATAGTTTGTAAATTAGGTTTAATTAGGGTTGTTTATGGTTAAATCTATTATTATTAGGGTTAATTTATTATTATTAGGGTTAGTAGATTTACATGGACTTTATTTTTAGTAAGCAAAGATAAAGCTTTTAATGAATTTGTTTCTTTTGCTAACAAAATACAAAAATCTAGTAATAATCAACTCATTCACATAAGTCTGATCATGGTAAAGAATTTAAAAATTCAAGCTTCATGAATTACTGTAATGAACATGGAATAAGTCATAATTTTTCCGCACCTAGATCACCACAGCAAAATGGTGTGGTAGAAAGAAAAAATCGAACATTAGAAGAAATGGCTAGAACCATGTTAATTGCTAGTGGTCTACCTAGAAATTTTTGGGCCGAGGCTGTCAATACTGCATGCTATATTTTAAATCATGTACTAATAAGACCTATCACTTCTAAGACACCCTATGAATTGTTTAAAGGTGTAAAACCGAATATTTCCTATTTTCGTGTGTTTGGATGTAAATGCTTTGTTCATGTTAATGGAAAACGAAACATAGGAAAGTTTGATGAAAGAAGTGACGAAGCAGTATTTCTTGGCTATTCATCTCATAGTAAAGCTTATAGAGTTTACAACAAGAGAACTATGTGCGTTGAAGAATCTGTTCACATTATTTTTGATGAAACTAACTTTACGACAAGTGAATAGGATACAAATGATTATAAAATAGGTCTTGCAAATTTGGAAGATGATGAAGATGTAATGAAAGAGCAAGATCAAAGAACAATAGGAGAACAGCTGATTCAAGAACAAATCGAAGTACCAGACAATACAGAACAGCTAGTGAATAAGGACCAGCAAGCTGTTCCCAATACAGCTGTTCCCAGAAATGAGCAAACTGATCCAGCTGAAAATGAGCAGAATAACAATCAAGTTAATGACTCTGAGCTTACAACGATTCCCACAAGAGAATTTGTGCCCAAACCTTGGAGATATCAAAAATGTCATCCTCTTGATTTAATAGTCAGTGATTTGAATAAGGGAACACAAACCAGATCCCAAATGAGAAATTTCTGTGCACACTTTGCGTTCCTCTCAACACTTGAACCCAAAAACCACGAAGAAGCTCTAAAAGATTGCGAATGGATTGTAGCCATGCAAGATGAACTGAATGAATTTGAAAGAAATAAAGTATGGCATTTAGAACCCAAACTAAAACACAAAAAGGTGATTGGTCTAAATTGGGTATTTCGGAACAAATTGGATGAGCATGGAATCATTGTAAGAAACAAGGCAAGACTCGTGGTTAAAGGGTACAATCAACAAGGGATTGACTATACCGAGACATTTGCTCCGGTAGCGAGGTTAGAGGCTATCAGAATTATTATTTCTTTTGCTGCATTTATGAATTTCAAATTATATCAAATGGATGTGAAATGTGCTTTCTTGAATGGTTTTTCTTGATGAAGAAGTCTTTGTGGAACAACCCCCTGGCTTTGAAAATCCCTCTTTTCTTGATCATGTCTATAAGCTTGATAAAGCTCTTTATGGGTTAAAACAAGCTCCTAGGCAATGGTATGAAAGATTATCAAAGTTCTTGACTGAAAATAACTTTGTTAGAGGTAAAATTGACAAAACCTTATTCTTTAAGAATAGTGGTTTTGATATTCTAGTTGTTTAGATATACGTTGATGATATTATTTTCGGTGCTACCAATGAATTACTATGTAAAGAATTTGCTAACCTAATGAGCACTGAATTTAAAATGAGCATGATGGGAGAATTAAATTTCTTTCTTGGTTTTCAAATTAAACAAACAGCAAATGGAATCTTTATTCATCAACAAAAATATATAAAAGAACTTCTCAAGAAATATGCTTTAAATAATGCTAAAACTAACCACACACCTATGGCTACAAATGTTAGATTAGATGAAGATTCAAATGGTATAGATGTTGATCAAATTATGTATCGAGGCATGATTGGTTCTTTATTATATCTAACTGCTAGTAGACCCGATATTGTTTTTAGTGTTGGTTTATGTGCTAGATTTCAATTTAACCCTAAAGAATCACATCATACAGCAGTGAAAAGAATTCTAAGATACTTGAAGGGAACAGATGACTTGTCCCTATTTTATCCTAAAAGTGATGTCTATGATTTGAAAGGTTATAGTGATGCAGATTATGCAGGAGATCTTGTTAACAGGAAAAGCACCTCAGGTATGGTACAATTTCTTGGCTCATGTTTAGTATCGTGGTGTTCTAAGAAGCAAAACACCGTTGCACTATCCACCGCTGAAGCAGAATATGTGGCAGCAGCAGCTTGCTGTTCCCAAATGCTTTGGATAAAACAGCAGCTAAGAGATTTTGGTATTAAGTTTGAATGTGTTCCTAATTATTGTGATAATACCAGTGTCATCTGTATATCTAAAGATCCAGTGCATCATTCAAGAGTTAAACATATCCACATAAGACATCATTTTCTTAAGGATAATGTTGAAAATAAAAATATTATTGTCAAGCATGTTAATACTAACGAGCAAATAGCTGACATCATGACAAAACCACTTCCAAGGGAACAACACGAAAAAATGAGATTAGAACTTGGCATGATTAAGCTACACTAAAGTATGTGACAAGCATTCTCCTCAAGGCAAAATGAAAATTGAAAGAGTCAAATCATCCACAAAAATCTTGATTGAAAAATCAATTATTGAAAGGATCAAATACGCAGTTATTTAAAAGTATGTGCTATAAATGCTTTCTTGTTTGCATGTTTAAATTGATTGGACCAAAGAAGCATATATTTTTGTTCTATATATTTTCTTTATCCTCATATAAAATATCTCATATTTTCAAATTATATATTTTTCTATTCCAGCAATTTTTTAATAGATGGTTAATGCAAATCAATTAAATAGTGGGAGTCGGATCATCGTAGTGCTTCGAAAAACCGTTATTAACTACCCATTCCATGAACCTACCCTTTCAAACACATTGTTCACACATGCAAAATTAAATAATGTGTATTGAAACCCTTTAGTATCCGTCCCCTCATCATCAATATAAACACTCTCCCTCACGTCACACCATAATCACTTCATCACTCTAACTTTATCAACAATTCTAAAACCGTCTATCTCCCTCATTCAATCTCACTCCTTAATCTTCAATCCAGAAATCCACCGCGAAAACCCTAAAAACCGCCTCAAGCAAGAAGCAGAGCAACAAAACACCCAAAACCACTCAGCCGAAACCGTTAAAGATAGTCCATCCTTCATCCCAAATCGCTGCTGCTCCATCTCCCTCAAACGAACACTCAGGTACACCAAGTGCATCTACGATGCATGTTGGAAACAAAAGACCCATTGATACTCCAATAGAAAAATCGTTAGCTAGATCATCAAAGAGAACCAAGCAGAGTGATCCTAACAATGCTGAGGAAATATCAAAGGAAATGTCTGTGGGATTCGGTCTTGACAAGTACTGGTATGAATCCACTCCTTTCCCTCAACTTCACGCTATATATTACAAAATTAATACTAGGAAACTCTGATGGCTGATTACTGTTGTAACCCCATTTACCCAAATTTAATGCGGGAGTTTATTTCTAATTTTTCTATTGACAATGGAGTGTGTTCGAGTGTTGTTAAGGAGATTAAAATAGAATTTAACAGCATAATGTTGGGCGAATGGTTTGGAGTGCCTGCTGTAGGTTTTGATACTTATCATGTTGGGTCTAAAATTGTATTTTCTGGCACTAATGAGAAGATTGTTCTGAAGTTCTTGGGGATTCATGAAAAGAAGGGTAAAATTAGCCAAAACATACTGTCTCCACTTCACAAACTGCTTTACAACATAGCCCGTCGATTTATCCTGCCACGCAACTCTAAGCGTAGTGAGATAAATCTACGTGATGCTACTCTAATTTACTGTTTAGATAATCACATAAAAATTAATTTTCCTTCTTTGATGATTTCACGTTTGAGTGATTGTATTGAGAAAAAGTATTTGGTTGGGTATGGAGGATTGTTAACCTGGATATTTAAGAAGTTTGGTGTCCCTTTCGATGGTCTGCATTTTCCCATGATTCCCAACAATAAAATAGGTGCAAAGTGTCTGAATAATTTGCGTTTGAAATTAAATGACAGCAGGATTCTTGAGGATGCAAATGAGCAAGTTAATGTTGTTGATTCTGACAAGGAAGAGGAGGCACAGAAAAATGAGGAGGAAAGGGAAGAAAACGAGGAGGAGGTACTGGAGAAAGAGGATCAGGAGCCTGTTCCCTCTGCCACTGTTGAAAGGGCAAAAGATTGTTCAAAAAGGGAACAAGGGGAAGAAGCAAGTAAGGGGGAAGCTGAAGAACAAGGTGAGGATGTGGAGGAGGATAATGATGATAATAATGATAGTGATGAGGAGCTTCAATTGCCGGTTCAGAAGCAGCCTGTTGCAACACCAAGGAAAAGTAAAAGGCTGGCTTCTAAATGAAAAAGTCCGGTTGTGGATTTGGATAATGATTCTACCTCACACAACACCTTTGAACCTACCACTGACGCACCTCCCTCACCAAAGACAGCCACACCACCATCTCATCAAATTCCATCACCACCACCATCACCTATACCATTTACACCACCACCAGTTTTCACACACACTTCACCAGGCCAAGGCTTTGCTAACACTTCTTCTGTTCCAACAGCTCCTCTTGACTCTATCCTCTTGAAGCTAAACGATTTGCAGTCCCAATTCTTTGTTTTTCAGGATGAAATTCGTGTCTCACTGGCATCAATTACTGATCAACTAACCCAGATGGAAGCCCGTCTTGGTGCAAAGCTTGATACAGTAGAGGTGCAGACCGAATATGTTGATGAAGAAGAGACTGCACCCTGATCCCTCCTCCTACTGAAATTTTATATTTTGATTGGATGAACCATCTGTTTCTCTATCTTTCAAACAATATTTTTCTTTTATTTTATTTTGATGAACATACTACTATCTTTTATGCTGAACAAAGCCTGTGACGTTTTAACATTGCATATCTTGACTGCATTTCTTGGTATTTGCTTTCGATTACTGCCTCTTGTTTCTCTCTTTGACTAAATCTGCATGATTAGTGCTGTGGTTTGATAATCCTATTTCTTTTTCAATGATGTCAAAAGGGGGAATATTTGACACAAACTTAAAAGTTAAAAGTATGCTTATGCATATGACTCAGTTCAATACTCTTAATTTATTTAACCTAAAGACAGTGAGTACAGTGAGTATACTCATGAATGCTATGCTCATATATTCTATAGGTTCTGATGTTCTGAATATCATATATGCTTTGATGAATATGTTCTGAATTGGTTATATGCTTTGACGAATATGGGTAATTAGTTAAGCTATGCTCTGAACTCTGATATACTAATTGATCAAGCACTGATGAAGCTATGTTAAATTAGCTCTGATTATTCTGATTAAGCTCTGATCATTCAAATAAGTTAATTAAATAGGTTAATTAATTAAAACTCTGATTGTTATGGTTGTTATTTTAAAATTGAAAAGGTTTCTCTGATAGCTTGCTCTGATATTATTCTAATATTCTGGACATGCTGAGCCCTATTTGAATGAATAATACATGTACTCAGTGTTATCATTACTTATGCTTTGATTACTTATGCTCTGGTACTCAGTAATATGATAATGTTCTGATTATGCTTAGATTAAGGATCTTTGTAAGCTATGTTATGTTATTTTAGATTTATTTAAAGCCTTAAGCAATAAACTACTTCCAATGATCTGATTATGCTTATGATATTTTAAATAATTCTAATTGATTAAAGTAATCTGTTTTTGATATATGCTTGGTAAATTGTATTGTAACGAGTTGATTTACTAAGTTATGTAAAGTAGCTTTAATCTCTGGCATGCTCTATAATATTAGTTTTACTTTATTTTATTTATGTTTGTTTAAAAGTTTATCATCATCAAAAAGCGGGAATTTGTTGAATCTCTTAGGTTTTGATGATGACTACACTTTATGTAAACAAATGTATTTTTAGAGATTGTGTGCAGGTCAATATCTGGTTGCGATTAAGATCGTTGATGGTATCTATGACTTAGTCTATGAACATGTACTCGTCAAAAGAATCTAAAAGAAGTTAGAAAAGGTATATCGCTTAGGATGTCAAATGTAGACAGGAGGTCTACTGTTCCCAAGTTTAATGATCTAACAAAACTGGAATTTGGAAACAGTGCAGTGTTCCCAGATTGGAATTTGAAGAAAATACGTCTGTTGAAAATTCTGATTATTATGTTTTCTGATTTTTTAGTTGATGTATTAGTTAAAATTAATTTGTTGCATTATTTAATTATTATTAAGTTAATTGGAAAAATATTTTATAACCACCTAACGTGTGATTTTCTAAATCCTTTTTATTAGGCTTTTCTTTCGGATCTATATTTAGTGAATGACTAAATTAGCTAAACATAGTGAAGGGAACCGTAGCTGATTTTGGTAAAGGGATCCTTAGCTATTATTAGTTAAAGGTAACCGTGCCTAATATTAGTTAAAGGTAACCGTACTTATTATTGGAAAAGGGAACCGTAGCTATTATTAGTAAAGGGGAACCGTGTAACTAATTTGCCTATTGTTAGTAAAAGGGAACCGTAGCTATTGTTAGGAAAACCGTGGGTTTTATTTAATCAAGTGTACACCTATTTTACCTTTTATTAAGGCAATAACCGTGGGTTTTGACCTTGTTATTTAAGATCTATATTATTCTTCTTATTATTAGGGATTAGGGAATAGTGGGTAGTTACCTCCTTTTTATTAGGGAGATTAACTTTATAAATAGAGAATTCGGTTGTTCCTCAAATCATGCATATGTATGAGCAATCAAATTCATACGTTATTTTTGGAAAATTAACAAGAAATATTTTGTTCAAAAATTGCCAATTAACTTATAATATTTTCTTGTGCAACTCTTTGATTTTATCTTTAGAGAATTTATCCTTGTAAAAGGGTTTTTGAGTGAATTGTTGTAACTAGACTTGGGTGAGACTATGGGAGAATTAGAAAGCTTCTAGTGAAGCTAGAGAAGAGAATAGTTTTGAGTAAAGCTAAGAGAAAGCTTCTAGTGAAGCAAGAGAAGAGAATAGCTTGGAGTAAAGCTAAGAGAGTTGCTTTGAATGAAGCAAGTGAAAGGAGAAGTTGGCCTAGTAAGAGAAGCTTCGAGTGAAGCGAGTTGTTTTATGTAATTGTAACGAATTGCCTAAAACATAGTGAGTGTTTTGAAATCCCGAGGGGTCGTGGTTTTTCCTTCTATTTAGGCCTAGAAGGTTTCCACGTAAAATTGTGTTGTCTCTTTCATTATTTCCCTCTAAGTTTAAGTTTTATTTCTTTTATCTAATTCCGCAAAAACAGGGCTAAAATACTTGAACTTATTAAAACAACAATTCACCCCACCTCTTGTTGTCGTTCCCATCTCTAAAATAGTCTACAACAATGATATAACAACACTTAAAAATGTGCGAATATATGGACCGTCAGGAAGTAGGCTTGATCTAAATCCTAAGAACACAAGTGATCGTGATCACCGTAAATACGGTTCTTGCAAGAACGAAACGGGATTGGGGGCTCGAGACCGATCCAAATAACCATTACCTATTATCAAGCTATAGGATTTCACAATAATCCGGATATAAATATCCGTTGTCGATTCCCAAAAACGGACATTTTTCAATGTCGAAAATTTTATTATAAAACAAAACAAGAATTCACTTGATTTTCTTTGAAATCAACAATCATTACTTAAAATATAAATCAATTCATCATTAACCATCAACATATAAGAACTTGAGTTACTATCAATGAAGTTTAACTAATTTTCATCAATCGTAAATCCCACTATCCAAGTTATATCCTATCCAAATAATATCAACCAATCAAATACCCAATTGTACTTATGTTCCTAAATTTGATACTTGAACCAACACCCATAATAATCAATTAAGAACCATAACTCAACAATACCAATCAATAAAGAAAGAATAATAATAACCGTAAATTGATCCCAAATACCCAATAAATAACCTTAAACATTTGATTAAAAGAACACCTAATTTATTTCATAGCTTATAATCCCACTTTATAAATCTCGTATTAGTACCATTTCAGAACACCTATAGTATTTTGGTCATAACTTTCTTATATGAACTCGTATAGAGGTGGTTCAAGTGTCTACGCGACCGTGACTCAGAGCTCTACAATTCTTATGCAACACTAAAACCCAAAAACAATCAGAACTGACCTGAAAATGGCAAAACAGAAAGCTTATTTTATGACAGCCTGTTAGTATTTTGGACATAACTCCCTCATACAAACTCATTTTTGGGTGATTTAAGTTCCCACACGACCGCGACTTGGAGCACTACAAATCATATGAAGACATCAGAACCCAGAAACAATCGCAAGTGACTCGAAAATGGCCAAAACAGAACGTTTAGTTTCTGTCAATATCCAAAATACTAAATTTTATACTAGAACTCAAATAACCCAAACAACCAATACTAGTCAACACTAAAAGCAACCCAATTACTAATTGAATTCATATACTCATCTTAAATTTAACTTGCTTAAATTTGAATCAAAGACCCAAATTAAACCCACAAATACTAAACTACTTTAAAATATTCAATTAATTCTTAAATAGAATAGTTTGTGGGTTACCTTTGAGCAAGATTAATTCCACACAAAATTTCAGAAAATCAAAACCAAGATCCACTTTAGCTAGTAAGTTCTTCAATGGTTTGATGAACTTCAAACTAGCCTCCTCTTGAAGCTACTTTAATTAACCATAAAAAGCCTAACATAAAACAATTAAATATCAATTTAAGGCCCTATTAGCAATGAAATTAATATACAAGCATGAAATCAAGAACACATAAAGAAATCTTACTTCTAACCCAAAAGAGATGGAGATGGTGATAATACTAGATGTGTTATCCTTCTTCTACAATGGAAAAGTAAACATCAATTTTTTAGATTGATTTTATGCTTTGGAAGAGGATGAATTTTATTTTTTTTTCATAAATTTTACTTAAATTGATAATGAAGAAGAAAGGTGAATGAAGTGTATAGGTTTATAAATAAGGAGTTAGCTTGATGAATCATAAGTTGGGTGGCAAAATTACGGGTGACTCAACTTCATACTCATACTCATTAAAGTATGAGGTGGATAACATACCCATATTTTTCATCGTATAATTTATTTTGTCCCTGCAAATAATAAAACTGATATCTAAAATTCACAGTAAAATTTTACTTTTAAATGACAAACTCATTTTACTTATTAAAATAGTAATTTTTAACAAAGACGTTTTTTATAACTGTTTGACCAGTCCAACCCGGACCGCGGTCATCGTTACCCACAAAAAACATAGCAAAGGAAAATTATCGTTTCAGTTTCAGGTTAGCAACCTCAACCTTATCGTCAAACACCCGTGCAATACCATTCGGATAGAAGGGGCACTAATGTTCAGAGCCATATCAGCTGCAATCAAAAGATTTTGTATATTATCATCTCTCACCTGCCCAGAATCTATGGAGTGATTTGCATCAGCAGCCTTCTTTCTCGCTCTGTTCGTTGTAGGTGTGTGGTTTAGGGTTTAGGGTTTAGGGTATATGATATAGGGTTTAGGGTATAGGGTTTAGGGTTTAGGGTTTAGGGTTTAGGGTTTAGGGTTTAGCGTTTAGGATTTTAGGGTTTAGGGTTTAGGGTTTAGGGTATAGAGTTTAGGGTATAGGGTTTAGGGTTTAGAGTTTAGGGTATAAGGTTTAGGTTTTAGAGTATAGGGTTTTAGGGTTTAGGGTTTAGGGTTTAGGGTTTAGGGTATAGCGTTTAGGGTTTTAGGGTTTAGGGTTTAGGGTTTAGGGTTTAGAGTTTAGGGTATAGGGTTTAGGGTTTAGAGTTTAGGGTATAAGGTTTAGGGTTTAGGGTATAGGGTTTTAGGGTTTAGGGTTTAGGGTTTAGGGTTTAGGGTTTATGAAACAGCCCAAACCGGCGTAAACAATATAATAATATTGTCTACAAAGCACAGCGGAAGACTTATAGAAGTCTGGGCTGAATCCGACCTGTGGCTCGATAGCCACAGCAACTAATATCAGAGTATTTAAAAACTTTACAAAACTGTAATACAATTACTTACAACCTAGTTATAAACTAAGTTAATACATTATAAAATATCTATTTTTTTATTTTAAAAGACATGATTTGTCAAAATATCATTTTAAGTTAACCTTCCGGAAACGATGTCCTCGCTATCGCAACACATGACACATAAATGAGCAGCACATCCATCCACACTAAAAATGGCAACCTGAAAGTGGATCTACCCCCTGTAAGAGATAGACCCTATAAAAAAACTGTCAACAATTGCATTGTTGAGTAATCCAACAAACTACTACATTTGTATACAAGTCATTAACAAACATTTCCAAATCAAATTCCTTGTTCACTTAGTAATCATTTATAAACATTATTTTATCCAAATCAAAACTCTTTTAAAAGACCGTTTGGTATCGACATAAATACGCTTATGAACCTTTAGTTCATAACAAATCAAAACTCTTTTAAAAGATCGTTTGGTATCGACATAAATACGGCTATGAACCTTTAGTTCATAACGAATCAAAACACGGCTATAACATTACAAGTTAATAGCGTAAATCAAAATGCGGCTATTACTTTACAAATCAATAGCGAAACAATACGGCAAATGACAAATATGATATCATTTGCAAAACAAACAAAACTTTATGTACCAAACGTATTTATTCAAAACTCTTATTAAATCAATAATTTAACAACACTTAAAACGTGGGAATATATGGACCGTCAGGAAGTAGGCTTGATCTAAATTTTGAGAACACGGGTGATCGTCATCACCGAAAATACAGTTCTTGCAAGAACGAAACGGGATCGGGGGCTCGAGACCGATCCGAATAACCATTACCTATTATCAAGCTATAGGATTTCACAAAAATCCGGATATAAGTATCCGTTGCCAATTCCCAAAAATGGACATTTTTCAATGTCGAACATTTCAATATAAAAAAAAACAATAATTGATTTTCTTTGAAATCAACAATCATACCTCATTTTCATAATACAATGTTGAAAAGCTCGTATTTATAAAATTGTGAACATACAAACATAATTTTGACCAAGAACTAGAAACAAGGTCAAAACAAAGTTAAAATCCAAAGTTTCGAACACCAAAAATTATACGATTTTGCTCAAATATCAATAGTAGTAATACCACACCTTATAAAATATAACTTGAACTTTGAAATACTTGAATTAAATTTAAAAGATAGGATAGTAGTTTGCTTGTAGATTACCTTTCTACACCATGAATAACAATCAATAATTAAAATACCAATCAATTCATCATCAACCATCAACATGTAAAAACTTGAGTTACTATCAATGGAGTTTACCCAATTTTAAATCCCAAATACCCAACTTATATCATATCCACCTAATACCAACTAATCAAATACCCAATCGAACTTATGTTCCCAAATTTGATACTAAAACCAATACCCATACTAATCAAATAAGAACTCATAACTCAACAATATCAATCAATAAAACTCAATCGGATGATAAATAATAACCCTAAACACTTGGAGTACTCAATTTGAACCCCAACATTAATTATGAACAAGCAAATCCAAAATGCTATTTTGGGATTTTCAGGACACCCTGTTAGTAATTTGGGCGTAACTCTCTCATACGAACTCATTTTGGGGCGATTCAAGTGCCCACGCGACCGCGACTCGAAGCTCTACAAATCATATGCAGAAAACAGAACCCAGAAATGGCTAGAAGAGGCTCTAAATCAGCCAAGAACAGTGAGGACAGAATCTGATTTTTAAGAACTCTAAATGAACTTTGCTCTTAAAGTTTGAAGATGAATCAAAACTCCAAATTGCAACCACTAATCAAATACTACCACATGAATTAGAACACAAAGAGAACCCAAATGAATCTAACATCAACACTTGAATTAATTACCCAATTTATTTCAAAAAGCTTCTAGTTCCACTTTATAAATCCCGTATTAGTATCATTTCAGGACACATCATTACTAAAACAGACATAAATCTCTCATACGAACTCATTTTGAGACGATTCAAGTGGCCACGCGACCACGACTCGGAGCTCTACAAATTCTAAGCAGACACCAGAACCCAAAAACAATCAAAACTATCCCAAAATAGCCAAAACAGAAGGTTCAGTATTGATTTTCATGACAGCCTGCTGGTATGTCACTGTTTTGAACATAACTCTCTCATACGAACTCATCTTGGAGCGATTCAAGTACCCACGTGATCGTGACTCAAATATCTACAAATCTCATGAAGACACCAAAACCCCAAAACGACTCTAACTATTTCAAAAACAGCAATAAAAATTCGGACAGAACAAAACAGAACCTCATTGTCGATTTTTATGACAGTCTACTAGTATTTTGGACATAACTTCCTCATACGAACTCATCTTGGGGCGATTCAAGTGCCCACATGACTGCGACTCAAAGCTCTACAAATCTCAAGAAGACATAAGAACCCAAAAATAATCAGGATCATCCCCAAAATAGCCAAAACAGAAAGTTCAGTTTCGAAATCCACAATACCAAGTTTTATACTAGAAATCAAATAAACCCAATAACCAATACTAATCAACACTAGCAAGAACCCAATTACTAATTAAACTCATATACTCTAACTAAACTCAAGCTGATGCTTAAATTTGAAACTAAAAAAACCCCAAATTAACCATGAATACTAAACTACTACCAAATTCAACAATCATTGTTTATGCTTAAAAACTTAAAACTACTTTAAAACATTCAATTTATACTTAAATAAAATAGTTTGTGGATTACCTCAATCACCATTGAAGGACCTTTCAACTTTCAATCTTGAACTTCAATTCACTAATTTTTTCCCAAATCAGAAACCCTAACTTGATTCTTCAATAAATCAAAACCAAAGAGGTGAGGAAGTGGCGGCAAAGGTGGTGCAGCAGCTCCGTTGACGGTGGAGGGAGGACAAGAACCGGCTGCTACTAAACCGTGAGGGAGAGGAAATGAGGCAGTGTTGAGAGTTTGAAGAAATAAAAGATGAGGATGAAGAAAGAAATAGGGAAGGTGTAACAGGCTCAAATTTCTTAATCTTAATCTTCCGATTAATTATTCCGAAATTTCTTTTCGAATTCCTAATCCTTTGGTTATCTAATTCAAATCACCTTTAATTCCTAAACCTTATTCCGATTTTTGTAATTTCTTCCAAATATTAAACTTAAAAATATATATATATTCTTAAATTTCTTTATAAGCACTAAAATATTATTTTATTATTTTATACTACGAAAAGTAAAATTTTAATATTATATTTACGGTTTTATTAAAACGTTACGTTTCAATTTCGTTTCCTTAAACTAACTTTACTACTTATCATTTTAACTTTACAACTTTGATTTAATTATTTTATACCTAAAAATTAACTGTATTTTTCTTATTAACTTTAAGTATAGTTTTAACTAAAATTTTCTAAGTAAACTATCATATTTTCATAATCAAACCTTAATCATACTTTCCCATTAATCTAAAACATTTCACTAGCATAAACTAGAACAAAAATTTGATGAATCAATATCCTTTCTACATCAATCCATAATGTTCATCACTTACACAAGCTATCACCATTTCCTTACACAAGTTAACCTTCTTCTACACTCCAAACTCTTACACATCCACTTACACACTCCAACTCTTACACATTCACTTACACACTCTAAATCACTTACACAAGTTAACCTTCTTTTTCATACAATCTTATGAACAAAAAAGTTGCCCAAAATCCATTATAAATACCCCTCCTTAGCCATGAGATCACTTGCACCCCCATCATCAAATCTTTCTACCATTCTTTCTTATATCTTCACTTCATTAACATCTTACTAACTTTATACCCTTTTTATTTGTTGAAGAATCAAATGAAGATGGAGCTTGATCTTATCACTTCTTAAGCCAATAATCATCAACTTTTGAAAAGTCAAGTATTATCTTTTGGAGCTTGGATATCATTTTCTTTTGGGTAATTGAAGATCTACTTCTTTGAAGCTTGGAACCTTGAAGACTTTCTCTTTTGGAGCTTATTTCCTTAAGTTCTTATTTTCCTATTATTATTCTCTTACTTGGTTTAGCACCACCTTCGGAGGAAAATGGTACACATTTTCTTAACTCTCTCATTTGTGATATTTATTTATGGTTACTCGATAATATAAAAGCATGATCAACATGATTTTATTTTAGTCATTTAAACTTTACATGGTAATATTAAAGTTATATCCAGTTTAGTGATATTTTCGTCAAAACAATAATACTTTTGGGACACTCGAAAAAAAGTCATATATATGGAAATTTTTGATTAATATGATAATATAGATATATATGAATTTTACTAGTTAAATAAACTTATGTGTTTAAAATGATTCCATATCATCTTGGTGTTTTGATAAATTTTTTTTTTTGTTGGACTCAAGTTATTATAAAGAATTATTAATCGGTTTATCGGTAAAATAGTCAAACAAATTTGTTAAAATGCTTAGCATTATTTTTCTTGAAAACTCATTTCATATAGATTTTGGACCCTAAATAACTTGTCGGATTATGTTATTTTTATAGTGATGATAGATCCGTTTTACTATTTTACTGGTTATTTGATAAAATATGTTACTAAGTACTTAGAAATATTACCCTTGACTGTTATGATTATTTATGACATAATAATGACTTAGTTTAGCCTCAGGAATCAAAATACACTTTTAACGAAGTATTCTTTATTTAAATTTTATACATTAAATAAAATATACCTCTTTCTTGAAAATGTTAACAAATGAAATACTTGAGTCAATATTATCAAAATAATAACATTATTACTCGAATTAACTTACTTAATAACCTCAATCAGCTTAATAAACTTATAATTAAGCATTATTAAATGTAGTCTATTTCAGTTTAGGGGTTTAAGGTTTAGGGTTTAGGGTTTAGGGTTTAGGGGTTTCGGAATTAGCGTTTAGGGTTTAGGGTTTAGGGTTTAGGGGTTTAGGGTTTAGGGTTTAAGGTTTAGGAATGGTACACATTTTCTTAACTCTCTCATTTGTGATATTTATTTATGGTTACTCGATAATATAAAAGCATGATCAACATGATTTTATTTTAGTCATTTAAACTTTACATGGTAATATTAAAGTTATATCCAGTTTAGTGATATTTTCGTCAAAACAATAATACTTTTGGGACACTCGAAAAAAAGTCATATATATAGAAATTTTTGATTAATATGATAATATAGATATATATGAATTTTACTAGTTAAATAAACTTATGTGTTTAAAATGATTCCATATCATCTTGGTGTTTTGATAAATTTTTTTTTTGTTGGACTCAGTTATTATAAAGAATTATTAATCGGTTTATCGGTAAAATAGTCAAACAAATTTGTTAAAATGCTTAGCATTGTTTTTCTTGAAAACTCATTTCATATAGATTTTGGACCCTAAATAACTTGTCGGATTATGTTATTTTTATAGTGATGATAGATCCGTTTTACTATTTTACTGGTTATTTGATAAAATATGTTACTAAGTACTTAGAAATATTACCCTTGACTGTTATGATTATTTATGACATAATAATGACTTAGTTTAGCCTCAGGAATCAAAATACACTTTTAACGAAGTATTCTTTATTTAAATTTTATACATTAAATAAAATATACCTCTTTCTTGAAAATGTTAACAAATGAAATACTTGAGTCAATATTATCAAAATAATAACATTATTACTCGAATTAACTTACTTAATAACCTCAATCAGCTTAATAAACTTATAATTAAGCATTATTAAATGTAGTCTATTTCAGTTTAGGGGTTTAAGGTTTAGGGTTTAGGGTTTAGGGTTTAGGGGTTTCGGAATTAGCGTTTATGGTTTAGGGTTTAGGGTTTAGGGTTTAGGGTTTAGGGTATAGGGTTTAGGGTATAGGGTTTCGGGTATGGGGTATAGGGTTTAGGGTTTAGGGTATAGGGTATAGGGTTTAGGGTATAGGGTTTAGGGTATAGGGTTTAGGGTATAGGGTTTTAGGGTTTTAGGGTATAGGGTATAGGGTTTAGGGTATAGGGTATAGGGTATAGGGTATAGGGTATAGGGTTTAGGGTATAGGGTTTAGGGTTTAGGGTTTAGGGTTTAGGGTTTAGGGTTTAGGGTATAGGGTTTAGGGTTTAGGGTTTAGGGTATAGGGTTTAGGGTTTAGGGTTTAGGGTTTAGGGTTTTAGGGTTTTAGGGTTTTAGGGTTTTAGGGTATAGGGTATAGGGTTTAGGGTATAGGGTATAGGGTATAGGGTATAGGGTTTAGGGTTTAGGGTTTAGGGTTTAGGGTTTTAGGGTTTTAGGGTTTAGGGTTTATTATTTTGATTTTGTAAATGGTTCGTTTTGGATTTGATTTTGATTTTGTTTATTATTTTTGATTAGTTTTTGATTTTTTATTTATTAATATTGATCTGATTTTTCCTATCCTTTTGAGGCTTTACATTTGTTTATTTTGTTTATTCATTTTGATCTGTTTTGTTGTAGTTTTATGTTGTGTCACACTCATGTAAATGGTTATGTTTGGATCTGATTTTGATTTTGTTTATTATTTTTGATTACTTTTTGATTTTTTTTTTATTAATCTTGATCTTATTTTTCCTATCCTTTTGAGGCTTGCAATTTGTTTATTTTGTTTATTCATTTTGATCTGTTTTGATGTAGTTTAATGTTATGTCATGCTTATGTAAATGGTTCTGTTTAGATCTGATTTTGATTTTGTTTATTATTTTTGATTAGTTTTTGATTTTTTATTTTATTAATATTGATCTGGTTTTTACTATCCTTTTGAGGCTTGCAATTTGTTTATTAATTTTAATTTGTTTAGGGTTTAGGGTTTAGGGTTTAGGGTTTAGGGTTTAGGGTTTAGGGTTTAGGGTTTAGGGTTTAGGGTTTAGGGTTTAGGGTTTAGGGTTTAGGGTTTAGGGTTTAGGGTTTAGGGTTTAGGGTTTAGGGTTTAGGGTTTAGGGTTTAGGGTTTAGGGTTTAGGGTTTAGGGTTTAGGGTTTAGGGTTTAGGGTTTAGGGTTTAGGGTTTAGGGTTTAGGGTTTAGGGTTTAGGGTTTAGGGTTTAGGGTTTAGGGTTTAGGGTTTAGGGTTTAGGGTTTAGGGTTTAGGGTTTAGGGTTTAGGGTTTAGGGTTTAGGGTTTAGGGTTTAGGGTTTAGGGTTTAGGGTTTAGGGTTTAGGGTTTAGGGTTTAGGGTTTAGGGTTTAGGGTTTAGGGTTTAGGGTTTAGGGTTTAGGGTTTAGGGTTTAGGGTTTAGGGTTTAGGGTTTAGGGTTTAGGGTTTAGGGTTTAGGGTTTAGGGTTTAGGGTTTAGGGTTTAGGGTTTAGGGTTTAGGGTTTAGGGTTTAGGGTTTAGGGTTTAGGGTTTAGGGTTTAGGGTTTAGGGTTTAGGGTTTAGGGTTTAGGGTTTAGGGTTTAGGGTTTAGGGTTTAGGGTTTAGGGTTTAGGGTTTAGGGTTTAGGGTTTAGGGTTTAGGGTTTAGGGTTTAGGGTTTAGGGTTTAGGGTTTAGGGTTTAGGGTTTAGGGTTTAGGGTTTAGGGTTTAGGGTTTAGGGTTTAGGGTTTAGGGTTTAGGGTTTAGGGTTTAGGGTTTAGGGTTTAGGGTTTAGGGTTTAGGGTTTAGGGTTTAGGGTTTAGGGTTTAGGGTTTAGGGTTTAGGGTTTAGGGTTTAGGGTTTAGGGTTTAGGGTTTAGGGTTTAGGGTTTAGGGTTTAGGGTTTAGGGTTTAGGGTTTAGGGTTTAGGGTTTAGGGTTTAGGGTTTAGGGTTTAGGGTTTAGGGTTTAGGGTTTAGGGTTTAGGGTTTAGGGTTTAGGGTTTAGGGTTTAGGGTTTAGGGTTTAGGGTTTAGGGTTTAGGGTTTAGGGTTTAGGGTTTAGGGTTTAGGGTTTAGGGTTTAGGGTTTAGGGTTTAGGGTTTAGGGTTTAGGGTTTAGGGTTTAGGGTTTAGGGTTTAGGGTTTAGGGTTTAGGGTTTAGGGTTTAGGGTTTAGGGTTTAGGGTTTAGGGTTTAGGGTTTAGGGTTTAGGGTTTAGGGTTTAGGGTTTAGGGTTTAGGGTTTAGGGTTTAGGGTTTAGGGTTTAGGGTTTAGGGTTTAGGGTTTAGGGTTTAGGGTTTAGGGTTTAGGGTTTAGGGTTTAGGGTTTAGGGTTTAGGGTTTAGGGTTTAGGGTTTAGGGTTTAGGGTTTAGGGTTTAGGGTTTAGGGTTTAGGGTTTAGGGTTTAGGGTTTAGGGTTTAGGGTTTAGGGTTTAGGGTTTAGGGTTTAGGGTTTAGGGTTTAGGGTTTAGGGTTTAGGGTTTAGGGTTTAGGGTTTAGGGTTTAGGGTTTAGGGTTTAGGGTTTAGGGTTTAGGGTTTAGGGTTTAGGGTTTAGGGTTTAGGGTTTAGGGTTTAGGGTTTAGGGTTTAGGGTTTAGGGTTTAGGGTTTAGGGTTTAGGGTTTAGGGTTTAGGGTTTAGGGTTTAGGGTTTAGGGTTTAGGGTTTAGGGTTTAGGGTTTAGGGTTTAGGGTTTAGGGTTTAGGGTTTAGGGTTTAGGGTTTAGGGTTTAGGGTTTAGGGTTTAGGGTTTAGGGTTTAGGGTTTAGGGTTTAGGGTTTAGGGTTTAGGGTTTAGGGTTTAGGGTTTAGGGTTTAGGGTTTAGGGTTTAGGGTTTAGGGTTTAGGGTTTAGGGTTTAGGGTTTAGGGTTTAGGGTTTAGGGTTTAGGGTTTAGGGTTTAGGGTTTAGGGTTTAGGGTTTAGGGTTTAGGGTTTAGGGTTTAGGGTTTAGGGTTTAGGGTTTAGGGTTTAGGGTTTAGGGTTTAGGGTTTAGGGTTTAGGGTTTAGGGTTTAGGGTTTAGGGTTTAGGGTTTAGGGTTTAGGGTTTAGGGTTTAGGGTTTAGGGTTTAGGGTTTAGGGTTTAGGGTTTAGGGTTTAGGGTTTAGGGTTTAGGGTTTAGGGTTTAGGGTTTAGGGTTTAGGGTTTAGGGTTTAGGGTTTAGGGTTTAGGGTTTAGGGTTTAGGGTTTAGGGTTTAGGGTTTAGGGTTTAGGGTTTAGGGTTTAGGGTTTAGGGTTTAGGGTTTAGGGTTTAGGGTTTAGGGTTTAGGGTTTAGGGTTTAGGGTTTAGGGTTTAGGGTTTAGGGTTTAGGGTTTAGGGTTTAGGGTTTAGGGTTTAGGGTTTAGGGTTTAGGGTTTAGGGTTTAGGGTTTAGGGTTTAGGGTTTAGGGTTTAGGGTTTAGGGTTTAGGGTTTAGGGTTTAGGGTTTAGGGTTTAGGGTTTAGGGTTTAGGGTTTAGGGTTTAGGGTTTAGGGTTTAGGGTTTAGGGTTTAGGGTTTAGGGTTTAGGGTTTAGGGTTTAGGGTTTAGGGTTTAGGGTTTAGGGTTTAGGGTTTAGGGTTTAGGGTTTAGGGTTTAGGGTTTAGGGTTTAGGGTTTAGGGTTTAGGGTTTAGGGTTTAGGGTTTAGGGTTTAGGGTTTAGGGTTTAGGGTTTAGGGTTTAGGGTTTAGGGTTTAGGGTTTAGGGTTTAGGGTTTAGGGTTTAGGGTTTAGGGTTTAGGGTTTAGGGTTTAGGGTTTAGGGTTTAGGGTTTAGGGTTTAGGGTTTAGGGTTTAGGGTTTAGGGTTTAGGGTTTAGGGTTTAGGGTTTAGGGTTTAGGGTTTAGGGTTTAGGGTTTAGGGTTTAGGGTTTAGGGTTTAGGGTTTAGGGTTTAGGGTTTAGGGTTTAGGGTTTAGGGTTTAGGGTTTAGGGTTTAGGGTTTAGGGTTTAGGGTTTAGGGTTTAGGGTTTAGGGTTTAGGGTTTAGGGTTTAGGGTTTAGGGTTTAGGGTTTAGGGTTTAGGGTTTAGGGTTTAGGGTTTAGGGTTTAGGGTTTAGGGTTTAGGGTTTAGGGTTTAGGGTTTAGGGTTTAGGGTTTAGGGTTTAGGGTTTAGGGTTTAGGGTTTAGGGTTTAGGGTTTAGGGTTTAGGGTTTAGGGTTTAGGGTTTAGGGTTTAGGGTTTAGGGTTTAGGGTTTAGGGTTTAGGGTTTAGGGTTTAGGGTTTAGGGTTTAGGGTTTAGGGTTTAGGGTTTAGGGTTTAGGGTTTAGGGTTTAGGGTTTAGGGTTTAGGGTTTAGGGTTTAGGGTTTAGGGTTTAGGGTTTAGGGTTTAGGGTTTAGGGTTTAGGGTTTAGGGTTTAGGGTTTAGGGTTTAGGGTTTAGGGTTTAGGGTTTAGGGTTTAGGGTTTAGGGTTTAGGGTTTAGGGTTTAGGGTTTAGGGTTTAGGGTTTAGGGTTTAGGGTTTAGGGTTTAGGGTTTAGGGTTTAGGGTTTAGGGTTTAGGGTTTAGGGTTTAGGGTTTAGGGTTTAGGGTTTAGGGTTTAGGGTTTAGGGTTTAGGGTTTAGGGTTTAGGGTTTAGGGTTTAGGGTTTAGGGTTTAGGGTTTAGGGTTTAGGGTTTAGGGTTTAGGGTTTAGGGTTTAGGGTTTAGGGTTTAGGGTTTAGGGTTTAGGGTTTAGGGTTTAGGGTTTAGGGTTTAGGGTTTAGGGTTTAGGGTTTAGGGTTTAGGGTTTAGGGTTTAGGGTTTAGGGTTTAGGGTTTAGGGTTTAGGGTTTAGGGTTTAGGGTTTAGGGTTTAGGGTTTAGGGTTTAGGGTTTAGGGTTTAGGGTTTAGGGTTTAGGGTTTAGGGTTTAGGGTTTAGGGTTTAGGGTTTAGGGTTTAGGGTTTAGGGTTTAGGGTTTAGGGTTTAGGGTTTAGGGTTTAGGGTTTAGGGTTTAGGGTTTAGGGTTTAGGGTTTAGGGTTTAGGGTTTAGGGTTTAGGGTTTAGGGTTTAGGGTTTAGGGTTTAGGGTTTAGGGTTTAGGGTTTAGGGTTTAGGGTTTAGGGTTTAGGGTTTAGGGTTTAGGGTTTAGGGTTTAGGGTTTAGGGTTTAGGGTTTAGGGTTTAGGGTTTAGGGTTTAGGGTTTAGGGTTTAGGGTTTAGGGTTTAGGGTTTAGGGTTTAGGGTTTAGGGTTTAGGGTTTAGGGTTTAGGGTTTAGGGTTTAGGGTTTAGGGTTTAGGGTTTAGGGTTTAGGGTTTAGGGTTTAGGGTTTAGGGTTTAGGGTTTAGGGTTTAGGGTTTAGGGTTTAGGGTTTAGGGTTTAGGGTTTAGGGTTTAGGGTTTAGGGTTTAGGGTTTAGGGTTTAGGGTTTAGGGTTTAGGGTTTAGGGTTTAGGGTTTAGGGTTTAGGGTTTAGGGTTTAGGGTTTAGGGTTTAGGGTTTAGGGTTTAGGGTTTAGGGTTTAGGGTTTAGGGTTTAGGGTTTAGGGTTTAGGGTTTAGGGTTTAGGGTTTAGGGTTTAGGGTTTAGGGTTTAGGGTTTAGGGTTTAGGGTTTAGGGTTTAGGGTTTAGGGTTTAGGGTTTAGGGTTTAGGGTTTAGGGTTTAGGGTTTAGGGTTTAGGGTTTAGGGTTTAGGGTTTAGGGTTTAGGGTTTAGGGTTTAGGGTTTAGGGTTTAGGGTTTAGGGTTTAGGGTTTAGGGTTTAGGGTTTAGGGTTTAGGGTTTAGGGTTTAGGGTTTAGGGTTTAGGGTTTAGGGTTTAGGGTTTAGGGTTTAGGGTTTAGGGTTTAGGGTTTAGGGTTTAGGGTTTAGGGTTTAGGGTTTAGGGTTTAGGGTTTAGGGTTTAGGGTTTAGGGTTTAGGGTTTAGGGTTTAGGGTTTAGGGTTTAGGGTTTAGGGTTTAGGGTTTAGGGTTTAGGGTTTAGGGTTTAGGGTTTAGGGTTTAGGGTTTAGGGTTTAGGGTTTAGGGTTTAGGGTTTAGGGTTTAGGGTTTAGGGTTTAGGGTTTAGGGTTTAGGGTTTAGGGTTTAGGGTTTAGGGTTTAGGGTTTAGGGTTTAGGGTTTAGGGTTTAGGGTTTAGGGTTTAGGGTTTAGGGTTTAGGGTTTAGGGTTTAGGGTTTAGGGTTTAGGGTTTAGGGTTTAGGGTTTAGGGTTTAGGGTTTAGGGTTTAGGGTTTAGGGTTTAGGGTTTAGGGTTTAGGGTTTAGGGTTTAGGGTTTAGGGTTTAGGGTTTAGGGTTTAGGGTTTAGGGTTTAGGGTTTAGGGTTTAGGGTTTAGGGTTTAGGGTTTAGGGTTTAGGGTTTAGGGTTTAGGGTTTAGGGTTTAGGGTTTAGGGTTTAGGGTTTAGGGTTTAGGGTTTAGGGTTTAGGGTTTAGGGTTTAGGGTTTAGGGTTTAGGGTTTAGGGTTTAGGGTTTAGGGTTTAGGGTTTAGGGTTTAGGGTTTAGGGTTTAGGGTTTAGGGTTTAGGGTTTAGGGTTTAGGGTTTAGGGTTTAGGGTTTAGGGTTTAGGGTTTAGGGTTTAGGGTTTAGGGTTTAGGGTTTAGGGTTTAGGGTTTAGGGTTTAGGGTTTAGGGTTTAGGGTTTAGGGTTTAGGGTTTAGGGTTTAGGGTTTAGGGTTTAGGGTTTAGGGTTTAGGGTTTAGGGTTTAGGGTTTAGGGTTTAGGGTTTAGGGTTTAGGGTTTAGGGTTTAGGGTTTAGGGTTTAGGGTTTAGGGTTTAGGGTTTAGGGTTTAGGGTTTAGGGTTTAGGGTTTAGGGTTTAGGGTTTAGGGTTTAGGGTTTAGGGTTTAGGGTTTAGGGTTTAGGGTTTAGGGTTTAGGGTTTAGGGTTTAGGGTTTAGGGTTTAGGGTTTAGGGTTTAGGGTTTAGGGTTTAGGGTTTAGGGTTTAGGGTTTAGGGTTTAGGGTTTAGGGTTTAGGGTTTAGGGTTTAGGGTTTAGGGTTTAGGGTTTAGGGTTTAGGGTTTAGGGTTTAGGGTTTAGGGTTTAGGGTTTAGGGTTTAGGGTTTAGGGTTTAGGGTTTAGGGTTTAGGGTTTAGGGTTTAGGGTTTAGGGTTTAGGGTTTAGGGTTTAGGGTTTAGGGTTTAGGGTTTAGGGTTTAGGGTTTAGGGTTTAGGGTTTAGGGTTTAGGGTTTAGGGTTTAGGGTTTAGGGTTTAGGGTTTAGGGTTTAGGGTTTAGGGTTTAGGGTTTAGGGTTTAGGGTTTAGGGTTTAGGGTTTAGGGTTTAGGGTTTAGGGTTTAGGGTTTAGGGTTTAGGGTTTAGGGTTTAGGGTTTAGGGTTTAGGGTTTAGGGTTTAGGGTTTAGGGTTTAGGGTTTAGGGTTTAGGGTTTAGGGTTTAGGGTTTAGGGTTTAGGGTTTAGGGTTTAGGGTTTAGGGTTTAGGGTTTAGGGTTTAGGGTTTAGGGTTTAGGGTTTAGGGTTTAGGGTTTAGGGTTTAGGGTTTAGGGTTTAGGGTTTAGGGTTTAGGGTTTAGGGTTTAGGGTTTAGGGTTTAGGGTTTAGGGTTTAGGGTTTAGGGTTTAGGGTTTAGGGTTTAGGGTTTAGGGTTTAGGGTTTAGGGTTTAGGGTTTAGGGTTTAGGGTTTAGGGTTTAGGGTTTAGGGTTTAGGGTTTAGGGTTTAGGGTTTAGGGTTTAGGGTTTAGGGTTTAGGGTTTAGGGTTTAGGGTTTAGGGTTTAGGGTTTAGGGTTTAGGGTTTAGGGTTTAGGGTTTAGGGTTTAGGGTTTAGGGTTTAGGGTTTAGGGTTTAGGGTTTAGGGTTTAGGGTTTAGGGTTTAGGGTTTAGGGTTTAGGGTTTAGGGTTTAGGGTTTAGGGTTTAGGGTTTAGGGTTTAGGGTTTAGGGTTTAGGGTTTAGGGTTTAGGGTTTAGGGTTTAGGGTTTAGGGTTTAGGGTTTAGGGTTTAGGGTTTAGGGTTTAGGGTTTAGGGTTTAGGGTTTAGGGTTTAGGGTTTAGGGTTTAGGGTTTAGGGTTTAGGGTTTAGGGTTTAGGGTTTAGGGTTTAGGGTTTAGGGTTTAGGGTTTAGGGTTTAGGGTTTAGGGTTTAGGGTTTAGGGTTTAGGGTTTAGGGTTTAGGGTTTAGGGTTTAGGGTTTAGGGTTTAGGGTTTAGGGTTTAGGGTTTAGGGTTTAGGGTTTAGGGTTTAGGGTTTAGGGTTTAGGGTTTAGGGTTTAGGGTTTAGGGTTTAGGGTTTAGGGTTTAGGGTTTAGGGTTTAGGGTTTAGGGTTTAGGGTTTAGGGTTTAGGGTTTAGGGTTTAGGGTTTAGGGTTTAGGGTTTAGGGTTTAGGGTTTAGGGTTTAGGGTTTAGGGTTTAGGGTTTAGGGTTTAGGGTTTAGGGTTTAGGGTTTAGGGTTTAGGGTTTAGGGTTTAGGGTTTAGGGTTTAGGGTTTAGGGTTTAGGGTTTAGGGTTTAGGGTTTAGGGTTTAGGGTTTAGGGTTTAGGGTTTAGGGTTTAGGGTTTAGGGTTTAGGGTTTAGGGTTTAGGGTTTAGGGTTTAGGGTTTAGGGTTTAGGGTTTAGGGTTTAGGGTTTAGGGTTTAGGGTTTAGGGTTTAGGGTTTAGGGTTTAGGGTTTAGGGTTTAGGGTTTAGGGTTTAGGGTTTAGGGTTTAGGGTTTAGGGTTTAGGGTTTAGGGTTTAGGGTTTAGGGTTTAGGGTTTAGGGTTTAGGGTTTAGGGTTTAGGGTTTAGGGTTTAGGGTTTAGGGTTTAGGGTTTAGGGTTTAGGGTTTAGGGTTTAGGGTTTAGGGTTTAGGGTTTAGGGTTTAGGGTTTAGGGTTTAGGGTTTAGGGTTGTGGGTTTAGGGTTTAGGGTTTAGGGTTTAGGGTTTAGGGTTTAGGGTTTAGGGTTTAGGGTTTAGGGTTTAGGGTTTAGGGTTTAGGGTTTAGGGTTTAGGGTTTAGGGTTTAGGGTTTAGGGTTTAGGGTTTAGGGTTTAGGGTTTAGGGTTTAGGGTTTAGGGTTTAGGGTTTAGGGTTTAGGGTTTAGGGTTTAGGGTTTAGGGTTTAGGGTTTAGGGTTTAGGGTTTAGGGTTTAGGGTTTAGGGTTTAGGGTTTAGGGTTTAGGGTTTAGGGTTTAGGGTTTAGGGTTTAGGGTTTAGGGTTTAGGGTTTAGGGTTTAGGGTTTAGGGTTTAGGGTTTAGGGTTTAGGGTTTAGGGTTTAGGGTTTAGGGTTTAGGGTTTAGGGTTTAGGGTTTAGGGTTTAGGGTTTAGGGTTTAGGGTTTAGGGTTTAGGGTTTAGGGTTTAGGGTTTAGGGTTTAGGGTTTAGGGTTTAGGGTTTAGGGTTTAGGGTTTAGGGTTTAGGGTTTAGGGTTTAGGGTTTAGGGTTTAGGGTTTAGGGTTTAGGGTTTAGGGTTTAGGGTTTAGGGTTTAGGGTTTAGGGTTTAGGGTTTAGGGTTTAGGGTTTAGGGTTTAGGGTTTAGGGTTTAGGGTTTAGGGTTTAGGGTTTAGGGTTTAGGGTTTAGGGTTTAGGGTTTAGGGTTTAGGGTTTAGGGTTTAGGGTTTAGGGTTTAGGGTTTAGGGTTTAGGGTTTAGGGTTTAGGGTTTAGGGTTTAGGGTTTAGGGTTTAGGGTTTAGGGTTTAGGGTTTAGGGTTTAGGGTTTAGGGTTTAGGGTTTAGGGTTTAGGGTTTAGGGTTTAGGGTTTAGGGTTTAGGGTTTAGGGTTTAGGGTTTAGGGTTTAGGGTTTAGGGTTTAGGGTTTAGGGTTTAGGGTTTAGGGTTTAGGGTTTAGGGTTTAGGGTTTAGGGTTTAGGGTTTAGGGTTTAGGGTTTAGGGTTTAGGGTTTAGGGTTTAGGGTTTAGGGTTTAGGGTTTAGGGTTTAGGGTTTAGGGTTTAGGGTTTAGGGTTTAGGGTTTAGGGTTTAGGGTTTAGGGTTTAGGGTTTAGGGTTTAGGGTTTAGGGTTTAGGGTTTAGGGTTTAGGGTTTAGGGTTTAGGGTTTAGGGTTTAGGGTTTAGGGTTTAGGGTTTAGGGTTTAGGGTTTAGGGTTTAGGGTTTAGGGTTTAGGGTTTAGGGTTTAGGGTTTAGGGTTTAGGGTTTAGGGTTTAGGGTTTAGGGTTTAGGGTTTAGGGTTTAGGGTTTAGGGTTTAGGGTTTAGGGTTTAGGGTTTAGGGTTTAGGGTTTAGGGTTTAGGGTTTAGGGTTTAGGGTTTAGGGTTTAGGGTTTAGGGTTTAGGGTTTAGGGTTTAGGGTTTAGGGTTTAGGGTTTAGGGTTTAGGGTTTAGGGTTTAGGGTTTAGGGTTTAGGGTTTAGGGTTTAGGGTTTAGGGTTTAGGGTTTAGGGTTTAGGGTTTAGGGTTTAGGGTTTAGGGTTTAGGGTTTAGGGTTTAGGGTTTAGGGTTTAGGGTTTAGGGTTTAGGGTTTAGGGTTTAGGGTTTAGGGTTTAGGGTTTAGGGTTTAGGGTTTAGGGTTTAGGGTTTAGGGTTTAGGGTTTAGGGTTTAGGGTTTAGGGTTTAGGGTTTAGGGTTTAGGGTTTAGGGTTTAGGGTTTAGGGTTTAGGGTTTAGGGTTTAGGGTTTAGGGTTTAGGGTTTAGGGTTTAGGGTTTAGGGTTTAGGGTTTAGGGTTTAGGGTTTAGGGTTTAGGGTTTAGGGTTTAGGGTTTAGGGTTTAGGGTTTAGGGTTTAGGGTTTAGGGTTTAGGGTTTAGGGTTTAGGGTTTAGGGTTTAGGGTTTAGGGTTTAGGGTTTAGGGTTTAGGGTTTAGGGTTTAGGGTTTAGGGTTTAGGGTTTAGGGTTTAGGGTTTAGGGTTTAGGGTTTAGGGTTTAGGGTTTAGGGTTTAGGGTTTAGGGTTTAGGGTTTAGGGTTTAGGGTTTAGGGTTTAGGGTTTAGGGTTTAGGGTTTAGGGTTTAGGGTTTAGGGTTTAGGGTTTAGGGTTTAGGGTTTAGGGTTTAGGGTTTAGGGTTTAGGGTTTAGGGTTTAGGGTTTAGGGTTTAGGGTTTAGGGTTTAGGGTTTAGGGTTTAGGGTTTAGGGTTTAGGGTTTAGGGTTTAGGGTTTAGGGTTTAGGGTTTAGGGTTTAGGGTTTAGGGTTTAGGGTTTAGGGTTTAGGGTTTAGGGTTTAGGGTTTAGGGTTTAGGGTTTAGGGTTTAGGGTTTAGGGTTTAGGGTTTAGGGTTTAGGGTTTAGGGTTTAGGGTTTAGGGTTTAGGGTTTAGGGTTTAGGGTTTAGGGTTTAGGGTTTAGGGTTTAGGGTTTAGGGTTTAGGGTTTAGGGTTTAGGGTTTAGGGTTTAGGGTTTAGGGTTTAGGGTTTAGGGTTTAGGGTTTAGGGTTTAGGGTTTAGGGTTTAGGGTTTAGGGTTTAGGGTTTAGGGTTTAGGGTTTAGGGTTTAGGGTTTAGGGTTTAGGGTTTAGGGTTTAGGGTTTAGGGTTTAGGGTTTAGGGTTTAGGGTTTAGGGTTTAGGGTTTAGGGTTTAGGGTTTAGGGTTTAGGGTTTAGGGTTTAGGGTTTAGGGTTTAGGGTTTAGGGTTTAGGGTTTAGGGTTTAGGGTTTAGGGTTTAGGGTTTAGGGTTTAGGGTTTAGGGTTTAGGGTTTAGGGTTTAGGGTTTAGGGTTTAGGGTTTAGGGTTTAGGGTTTAGGGTTTAGGGTTTAGGGTTTAGGGTTTAGGGTTTAGGGTTTAGGGTTTAGGGTTTAGGGTTTAGGGTTTAGGGTTTAGGGTTTAGGGTTTAGGGTTTAGGGTTTAGGGTTTAGGGTTTAGGGTTTAGGGTTTAGGGTTTAGGGTTTAGGGTTTAGGGTTTAGGGTTTAGGGTTTAGGGTTTAGGGTTTAGGGTTTAGGGTTTAGGGTTTAGGGTTTAGGGTTTAGGGTTTAGGGTTTAGGGTTTAGGGTTTAGGGTTTAGGGTTTAGGGTTTAGGGTTTAGGGTTTAGGGTTTAGGGTTTAGGGTTTAGGGTTTAGGGTTTAGGGTTTAGGGTTTAGGGTTTAGGGTTTAGGGTTTAGGGTTTAGGGTTTAGGGTTTAGGGTTTAGGGTTTAGGGTTTAGGGTTTAGGGTTTAGGGTTTAGGGTTTAGGGTTTAGGGTTTAGGGTTTAGGGTTTAGGGTTTAGGGTTTAGGGTTTAGGGTTTAGGGTTTAGGGTTTAGGGTTTAGGGTTTAGGGTTTAGGGTTTAGGGTTTAGGGTTTAGGGTTTAGGGTTTAGGGTTTAGGGTTTAGGGTTTAGGGTTTAGGGTTTAGGGTTTAGGGTTTAGGGTTTAGGGTTTAGGGTTTAGGGTTTAGGGTTTAGGGTTTAGGGTTTAGGGTTTAGGGTTTAGGGTTTAGGGTTTAGGGTTTAGGGTTTAGGGTTTAGGGTTTAGGGTTTAGGGTTTAGGGTTTAGGGTTTAGGGTTTAGGGTTTAGGGTTTAGGGTTTAGGGTTTAGGGTTTAGGGTTTAGGGTTTAGGGTTTAGGGTTTAGGGTTTAGGGTTTAGGGTTTAGGGTTTAGGGTTTAGGGTTTAGGGTTTAGGGTTTAGGGTTTAGGGTTTAGGGTTTAGGGTTTAGGGTTTAGGGTTTAGGGTTTAGGGTTTAGGGTTT